>NW_028259063.1:0-3079 GCF_024713525.1 Acromyrmex echinatior
TAATGCATTAGAGTGAATCCCAAAAAAATTGCATTAAATGCATTAAAAAAAATTAATTTTTAATGCAAAAAATTGCATTTTTAATTTTAATGTAACCCTGCATGGACAAATAATGCATTAGAGTGAACCCCCAAAAAATTGCATTAAAATTGCATTAAAAAAAATTAATTTTAATGCAAAAAATTGCATTTTTAATTTAATGTAACACATGCATGGCAAATAATGCATTTAGAGTGAATCCCCAAAAAATTGCATAAAATTGCATTAAAAAAAATTAATTTTTAATGCCTAAAAATTTTAAGCAAAAAATTTTTTTTATACGCTTGAATATGATAGGGATCCAAAATGTAATTTTCAAACCTTGATAATCATTAGAGGACCAAAATGTTAATGATTAAAATTATTAATGAAAAATCTTTATTTATACCGCATGAAAATGCATTAGGGAATCCAAATGCATAATGCATAAAAAAATTAATTTAATCAAAAAATTGCATTTTATTTTAATGTACACTGCATTGGCAATAAGCATTAGAGGAATCCAAAATTGCTTAAATGCATTAAAAAAATTAATTTTTAATCAAAATTGCTTTTTAATTTTATGTACACTGCATGGCAAATAAGCTTAGAGTGATCCCAAAAATTGCATTAAAATTGCATAAAAAAAATTAATTTAATGCAAAATTGCATTTTAATTTAAGTACTGATTGGCAAATAATGCATTTAGAGTATCCCAAAAATTGCATAAAATGCATTAAAAATTATTTTTATGCAAAAATTGCATTTTTATTTAATGTACACTGCATTGGCAATAATGCATTTGAGTGAATCCCAAAAAATGCATAAAATTGCATTAAAAAAATTAATTTTAATCAAAAAATGCATTTTTAATTTTAATGTAACCTGCATTGGCAATAATGCATTAGAGTGAATCCAAAAATGCATTAAATTGCATTAAAAAAATTAATTTTAATGCAAAAATTGCATTTTTAATTTTAATGTAACACTGCATGCAATAATGCATTAGAGTGAATCCCAAAATGCATTAATGCATTAAAAAAATAATTTAATGCAAAAATGCATTTTATTTAATGTACCTGCATTGACAAATAATGCATTAGAGTGAATCCCAAAAAATGCATAAATGCATTAAAAAATAATTTTAATCAAAAATGCATTTTAATTTAATGTAACGCATTGGCAAATATGCATTTAAGTGAATCCCAAAAATGCATTAAAATGCATTAAAAAAAATTTTTAATGCAAAAATGCATTTTAATTTAATGTACACGCATTGGCAAATAATGCATTTAGAGTGAATCCAAAAAATTGCATTAAATTGCATTAAAAAAAATTAATTTTAAGCAAAAAATTGCATTTTATTTAATGTAACCTGCATTGGAAATAATGCATTTAGAGTGAATCCCAAAAATTGCATTAAATTGCATTAAAAAATAATTTTAATGCAAAAATTGCATTTTAATTTTAATGTACACTGCATGGCAAATAATGCATTAGAGTGAATCCCAAAAAATTGCATTAAAATGCATTAAAAAATTAATTTTAATCAAAAAAATTGCATTTTTAATTTAATGTAACACTGCATGGGCAAATAAGCATTTAGAGTGAATCCCAAAATTGCATTAAATGCATTAAAAAAATTATTTTATCAAAAAAATTGCATTTAATTTTAATTAACACGCATTGGAATAATGCATTGAGTGAATCCCAAATTGCATAAATTGCATTAAAAAATAATTTTAATCAAAAATTGCATTTTAATTTATGTAACCTGCTGAATGCTGGAATCCAAAATCTAATGCTAAAAAATATTACAAATATTTATTTAGTCACTGCTGATATCATTAGTGATCAAATGCTAATGCTAAAATTAATTTATCAAAAATGATTTAATTATGACAGCATGAAATACATTAGAGTGAATCCAAAAAATGCATTAAATGCATAAAAATAATTTATCAAAATTCATTTTAATTTTAAGTAACACGCATGGCAAATAAGCATTAGAGTGAATCCCAAAAATTGATTAAATGCATTAAAAAAAATATTTTATGCAAAAATTGCATTTAATTTAATGTAACACTGCATTGGAAATAATGCATTTAGAGTGATCCCAAAAAATTGCATTAAAATTGATTAAAAAAAATTAATTTTAATGCAAAAAAATGCATTTTTAATTTAAGTAACCCTGCATGGCAAATATGCATTTAGAGTGAATCCCAAAAAATGCATTAAAATTGCATTAAAAATTAATTTTAATGCAAAAAATGCATTTAATTTTATTAATGCATTGAGAAATAATCATTTAAGTGAATCAAAAAAAATTGCATTAAATGCATTAAAAAAATAATTTAATCAAAAAATTGCATTTTATTCACTCTAAATGCATTATTTGCCCAATGCAGTGTTACATTAAAATTAAAAATGCAATTTTTTTGCATTAAAAATTAATTTTTTTTAATGCAATTTTAATGCAATTTTTTGGGGATTCACTCTAAATGCATTATTTGTCCAATGCAGTGTTACATTAAAATTAAAAATGCAATTTTTTTGCATAAAAATTAATTTTTTTTAATGCAATTTTAATGCAATTTTTCTGGGATTCACTCTAAATAGATTATTTTAACAATGCAGTGTTACATTAAAATTTAAAATGCAATTTTTTTGGATTAAAAATTAATTTTTTTTAATGCAATTTAAATGCAATTTTTTTGGGGTTCACACTAAATGCATTATTTGCCCAATGCAGTGATACATTAAAATTAAAAATGCAATTTTTTTCCATTACAAATTAATTTTATTAATGCAATTTTAATGCAATTATTTTGGGATTCACTCTAATTGCATTATTTATGCAATGCAGTGTTACATTATATTTAAATGCAATTTTTTGCATTAAAAATTAATTTTTTTAATGCAATTTTAATGCAATTTTTGGGGATTCATCTTAATGCATTATTTTCCAATGCAGGTTCTTAATTAAAATGCAATTTTTTGCATAAAATATTTTTTTTAATGCATTTTAATGCAATTTTTGGGGATTCACTCTAAATGCATT
>NW_028259063.1:3179-10877 GCF_024713525.1 Acromyrmex echinatior
TTTTCATAAAATTTGGGAAATTAAAAAATTTAAATTTTTAATGAAAAAAAATTGCTTTTTTTTAATTTTTAAAAATGTATCACTGCCTTGCGCAAATTTTTGCTTGAGGGGAACCCCCAAAAAAAATTGCATTAAATTCCCTTAAAAAAATTAATTTTTTAAATTTCCAAAAATTTTCATTTTTAATTTTAATGTTCCCCTGCATTGAACATAATCTTTGAATAAATCCCCAAAAAATTGAAATTAAAATTGCTTTAAAAAAAAATTAATTTCAAATTTAAAACGTAATTTTTTTTTTAATTTAACCTGCATTGCGAAAATTTAAGCCATGTTAAGTGAACCCCCAAAAAAAATTTGCATTAAACTTGCAAAAAAAAAAAAATTAAATTTAATAAAAAAAATTGGGCTTTTTTAAAATTTAATGTAAAAATTTCCCAGTGCCAAAAAGCTTTTTTAAGTTCCCCCCAAAAAAAATTTCTTTAAAATTTGCTTAAATAAAATTTTTTTTAATCAAAAAAATTGCTTTTTAATTTTAAGGAACACTCCCTTGCCAAAAATGCATTTATTAAACCCCAAAAAAATTGCTTAAAAATTTTCTTTAAATTTAAATTTAAATTTTTTAAATTTAAAAAAAATTGGGAAATTTTTAAATTTTAATGTTCACTCCCTTGAAAAATAATCCCTTTTTAAGTAAACCCCCCAAAAAAATTGCTTTAAAAATTGGCTTTAAAAAAAATTAAAATTTTTAAAATGCTAAAAATTGCTTTTTTAAAATTTTAAAATGTAACCCTCCTTTAATAAAACCCCATTTAGGAACCCCCAAAAAAATTGCTTTAAAAATTGCTTAAAAAAAAATTAATTTTTTAATCCCAAAATATTGCATTTTTAATTTTTTTGTAACACTCCCCTTGCATAAAAAATTTCTTTAGAGTGAACCAAAAAAAAATTTGCAAAAAAAGAAATTAAAAAAAATTAAATTTTTAATCTAAAAAATTGCATTTTTTTTTTTTAATGTACACTGCATTGCGCAATAATCATTTAGAGTGAATCCCAAGAAATTGCTTTAAAAATTGCTTTAAAATAAATTTTTTTTTAATTTAAAAAAATTTGCTTTTTTAATTTTAATGTTCACGGGCATTAAAGAAAAAATACTTTAGAGTAAAAACCCAAAAAATTCCCTTAAAATTGCTTTAAAAAAAATTTAAAATTTTAATTTTAAAATTCTTTTTTTTTTTTAATGAAACACTCCATTGTATCAAACCTTTAGATGAACCCCCCAACAATTGCTTTTAAATTCCCCTTAAAAAAAAAATTTTAATTTTTTAAATGCAAAATGGGCTTTTTAATTTTAAATGTAACACTGCTTGCCCCAAAAAATCCCTTTTAGGTAAATTCCCAGAAAAATTGCTTAAAATTGCAAAAAAAAAATTTTTTTTTAAAGGAAAAATTTTAAATTTTTTTTAATTTTTATGTACCCCCTTCCTTTGGGCGCATATAGGGGATTTAGAGTAAACCCCCCAAAATTTGGCTTTAAAATTAAAAAAAAAAAATTTTTTTTAAATGCAAAAAATTGCTTTTTTTAATTTTAATGTATCATTTCCTTGCCCCAAAAGGCTTTTAGGGAACCCCAAAAAAAAATTGCATTAAAGGGGCTTAAAAAAATTTTTTTTAAAATTCCAAAAAATTGGGTTTTTTAAATTTTTAATGTATCCGCTTTAAAGAAATTCCCTTTGGAGTGAACCCCCAAAAAAATTGCTTTAAAAATTGCTTGAAAAAATTTTTTTAATGCAAAAAATTTTCTTTTTTAAATTTTTAATGCCCCGCTTTGCATAAAAAAATGCTTTTAAAGGTAAACCAAAATTTGCATTAAATTGCTTTTAATAAATTTTTTTAAAATCTAAAAAATTGCTTTTTTAATTTTTAAAATGTAACCCTGCATTACAAAAATATCCCTTTTAAAGGGGAACCCCCAAAAGAAATTGCTTTAAAATTGGGCCTTAAAAAAATTAATTTTTAATCAAAAAATTTGCTTTTTTTAATTTAAAATGTAACACGCTTTGGGCCCAAATAAGGCTTTTAAGTGAATCCCCCGAAAATTGCTTTAAAAATTCCCTTTTAAAAAAATTAAAATTTTTAAATTTAAAAATTTGCTTTTTTTAATTTTTAAAATGAAACCCACGCAGGGGGCGCAAAATGCTTTTAGAGTGAATCCCCAAAAATTGCATTAAAATTAAAATTAAAAAAAATTTAAATTTTTAATCCCAAATTGCTTTTTAAATTTTAAATGTATCACTGCCTTGAAAAATAATGCAGGGGAGTGAACCCCCAAAAAAATGCTTTAAAAATTTTCAAAAAAAAAAATTTAATTTTTAATGAAAATTTTTGCATTTTTAATTTAAAATTTACCTCCTTTGCAAAAATAATGCATTTAGAGTGAACCCCCAAAAAAATTGGGCTTTAAAAATTGCTTTAAAAAAAATTAAATTTTTTAATCCAAAAAATTGCTTTTTTTAATTTTTTTGTATACTGTTGAAGAAAAAAATGATTTGGAGTGAACCCCCCATAAATTGCATTAAAATTGCTTTAAAAAAAAAATTAAATTTTTTAATGCTAAAAATTCCCTTTTTTAAATTTTTAAGGTAACCCCGCATTCCCAAAAAAATTTTCATTTAGTGACCCCCAAATAATTGCTTTAAAAGGGCTTTAATAAAATTAAATTTTTTAAAATGAAAAAAATTTGCTTTTTTAAATTTTTAAATGTATCCCTGCATTGAAGAAATAATCCCTTTTTGGTGTGAACGCCGAAAAATTGAAAAAAAATTTTGCTTTAAAAAAAAATTAAATATTTTGCAAAAAAAATTGCTTTTTTAAATTTTAATGAACACTGCATTGGGCAAAAAGGGTTAAATTTGAACCCCCAAAAAAATTGCAAAAAATTTGGCTTTAAAAAATTTAAATTTTTAAAATGAAAAAAAATTTCTTTTTTTAATTTTAAAATTGAAACCCTGCTTTTGGGCAAAAAAATGCTTTTAGGGTGAATCCCCAAAAATTACATTAAAATTGCTTAAAAAAAATTTAAATTTTTTAAAAAAAAAAATTGCTTTTTAATTTTAATGTAACACCCCTTGGCCCAAAATGCATTAGAGGAATAAAAAAAAAATTTGCTTTAAAATTTTGTTTTAAAAAAAATTAAATTTTTTAATGCAAAATTTTCATTTTTTTTTTTAAAATGAAACTGCATTGCGCAAAAAATCTTTTTAGGTAAACCCCAAAAAAATTGTTTAAAATTCCCTTAAAAAAAATTTATATTTATGAAAAAAAATTCCCTTTTTAAATTTTTTAAATGAAACACTGCTTGCGAAAATAATTTTAGAGGATCCCAAAAAATTTTGCTTAAAATGCTTTAAAAAAAATTTAAAAATTTAATGAAAAAAATTTGCTTTTTAAAAATTTTAATTTTAACCCCACGGGCTTTGGGCAAAAAATCATTTGAGGGGAACCCCCAAAAAATTGCATTAAAATTTCTTTAAATAAAATTAATTTTAATCAAAAAAATTTTGCTTTTTTTAATTTTAAATGTAAAACTCCATTGAAAAAAATATGCTTTTAAAGAGTGAACCCCCAAAAAAAAATTGCTAAAATTCCCTAATAAAATTTTCAAAATTCTAAAAAAATTTTGCTTTTTTAAATTTTTAATGTAACACTCCCCATTGCGCAAAAAAGAAATTTAGAGTGAACCCCCAAAAATTGTTTAAAAATTGCTTTAATTTAAAATTTAAATTTTTTAATTTAAAAAGGGAAATTTTTAATTTTTAAAATTTTCCACTGAAATTAAAGAAAAGGCATTTAAGTGAACCCCCAAAAAATTTTCCCAAAAAATTTGGCTTAAAAAAAAATTAAATTTTTAATTTTAAAAATTTGGCTTTTTTTTATTTTAATGTAACACTCCATTCTAAAAAAATGCCTTTAGAGTGTTTCCCCCAAAAAATTTTCATTAAAATTGCTTTTAAAAAAAATTAAATTTTTAGAAAAATAGTGCTTTTTTAAATTTTAATGAAACCCCGCATGCGAAAATAATTTTTTTAAGTGAATCCCAAAAAATTTCATTAAAATTCCCTTTAAAAAAAATTTAAATTTTTTATCCAAATAATTTTTTTTTAAATTTTTAAATTTGTATCACTGCTTGAAAAATAATGCTTTTGGGAAAGTGAATCCCCCAAAAAGATTGCTTTAAAATTGCAAAAAAAAAATTTAAATTTTTAATGCAAAAAATTGCTTTTTTAAATTTTAAATTATCACGGGCCCTTGCCCCCCAAAATAGTGCTTTTAAGTAAACCCCAAAAAAAATTAAATTAAAATTGCTTTAAAAAAAAATTAAATTTTTAATAAAAAAAATTGCATTTTAATTTTTGTCCCGCTTGCCAAAAACTTTAAGTGAACCCCCAAAAAATTGCTTTAAAAATTGCAAAAAAAAATTTTAAATTTTTAACCAAAAAAAATTGCTTTTTTTTTTTTAATGTAACCTCGGGGGCAAATTAAAATTTAGAGTGAACCCAAAAAAAAATTGGGGATTAAAAAATTCAAAAAAAAATTAAATTTTTTAACCCCAATAATTGATTTTTTTTTTAATGTATCCGGCTTGAAAAATAATCCTTTGGTGAATCCCAAAAAAATTGTTAAAAATTGAAAAAAAAAAAATTATTTTTTCCAAAAATTGCTTTTTTTTTTTAATTATCCTAAAAAAGAAATTCTTTGGGGGGAATCCCCAAAAAATTGTTTTAAAATTGCTTAAAAAAAATTAAATTTTTTAAAATTTAAAAATTTGGGGCTTTTTTTTTTAAAATGAAAAACTGAGCGCAAATAATTTTTTTAAAAGGGGAAACCCAAAAAAAATTTGAAAAATTTTGCATTAAAAAATTAATTTTTAACCAAATTTTAATTGCTTTTTAATTTAATAAAATACTGCATTGAGAAAAATGCTTGGAAAAATTTCCCCAAAAATTTGCAAAAAAATTCTTTAATAAATTAATTTTTAATGAAAAAAATTTTGTTTTTTTAATTTAATGAACACCTGCATAAATAATGCTTTAGGGGGGAATAAAAAAAAATTGCTTAAAAATTTTGCATTAAAAATTTTATTTTAACCCCAAAAATTGCTTTTTAATTTTAATTAACTTTTGCATTGCGAAATAATGCTTTGGGGGAACCCAAAAATTGTTTAAAATTGCATTAAAAAAATTTTTTTTTAAATTTTTAAAAAATTGTTTTTTTAATTTTAATGTAACCCCTTGCATAAAAATGCATTTAGGGTTCCCCAAAAAAAATTGGGGCTTAAAAAAATGGAATTAAAAAAATTTAAAATTTTTTACCCCAAAAATTTTCCCTTTTTTAATTTTTAAATTTCCCCGGCTTGAAGAAAAATGTTTTGGGGAACCAAAAAAAATTTGCTTTAAATTGAAAAAAAAAAATTTAATTTTTAATGAAAATAGTGTTTTTTTTAAATTTTTTAATGTAACCTGCGGGGGCGAAAAAATGCTTTTAAGTAAACCCAAAAAAAAATTTCATTAAAATTGCAAAAAAAAAAATTTTTTTTTAATCCAAAAATTTATTTTTTAATTTTAAGTACAGCTTAAAAATAATATTTGGAGGCCCCCCCAAAAATTGCTTTAAAAATTGCTTAAAAAAAAATTAATTTCAATTTAAAAAGTGCTTTTTAAAAATTTTAAGAAAACTGCATTGCGCAATAAGGCTTTAGAGGATCCCAAAAAAATTGCATTAAAATTGCAAAAAAAAATTAAATTTTTTTAAACCCCAAAAAATTTATTTTAATTTTAATTGTACAGGGCATCGCAAAAAATTTTCTTTAGAGTGAACCCAAAAAAAAATTGCTTAAAATGCTTAAAAAAAATTAATTTTTAAAAAGCTAAAATTCTTTTTTTTTTTAATGAAACCCCCCATTGCATAAATAATGCTTAATGAACCCGAAAATGTTTAAAAGGGAAAAAAAAAAAATTAATTTTAATGAAAAAATTGCTTTTTAAAATTTTAATTAACACGCATTGCGAAATTTTTAAAAAGTAAACCCCAAAAAAATTGCATTAAAATTGTTTTTAAAAAAATTTTTTAATCTAAAAATTGATTTTTTTTTTAAATGTAACACTGCTTTGGGCAAAAATGCATTTAGAGTGAATCCCACAAAATTGCATTAAAATTGCATTAATAAATATAATTTTAATTAAAAATATGCATTTTTAATTTTAATGTAACACTGCAGTTGCGCAAATAATGCATTTAGAGTGATCCCCAAAAAAATTGCATTAAAATTGCATTAAAAAAATTAATTTTTAATGCAAAAAAAATTGCATTTTTAATGTTAATGTAACACTGCATTGGGCAAATAATGCATTTAGAGTGAATCCCCAAAAATTGCATTAAAATTGCATTAAAAAAAATTAATTTTTAATGCAAAAAGATTGCATTTTTAATTTTAATGTAACACTGCATTGAAGAAATAATGCATTTGGAGTGAATCCCCAAAAAATTGCATTAAAATTGCATTAAAAAAATTAATTTCTAATTTAAAAATTGCATTCTTAATTTTAATGTAACACTGCATTGCATAAATAATGCATTTAGAGTGAATCCCCAAAAAATTGCATTAAAATTGCATTAAAAAAATTAATTTCTAATTTAAAAATTGCATTCTTAATTTTAATGTATCACTGCATTGAAAAAATAATGCATTTGGAGTGAATCCCCAAAATAATTGCATTTAAATTGATTAAAAAAATAATTTTAATAAAATTGCTTTTTAATTTTTGTACGCGCAATAATGCTTTAGTGAACCAAAAATTGATTAAAATTGCATTAAAATTAATTTTAATCAAAATCTTTTTTTTTAATGAACTGCTTGAAATGCTTATGACAAAAAATTGCTTAAATGCTTAAATTAATTTACAAATGATTTAATTTTAGATCCCTTAAAATATAGATAATCCAAAATTCATATTGCTTAAAAAATTAATTTTAAAAAAATTGATTTTAATTAATTAACTGCTAATATATTTTAATCAAAAATCATAATTTTAAAATAATTAACAAAATTGCTTTAATTATGTATCCTGGAAATCTATGAATCAAAATTTTAATTCTTAAAAAAAATTATTTTTATAAAAATTGCTTTTTAATTTTATTACGCATTGAAATGCATTTAGATAATCAAAATTATAAAATCTAAAAATTAATTTTTATAAAATTGCTTTTAATTTATTACTGCATTAAATAATGCATAGTAATCCCAAAAATATTAATCATTAAAATAATTTAAAAAATTTTAATTATTAATGCATATATTAATGAACAAAATTCTAAAATTGCTAAAAAATTAATTTAAAAAAAATTGCTTTTATGTACCTGCATTCAAAAATGCTAAAATTATTAATTTAATTTAAAAAATCATTTTTATTAAACGTAAAAAGATATATAAAAAAAAAATTATTTAAAAAATTATTTTAATAAATTCAGTTAAAATAACTTTAAAAATTAATTATAATTTCTAAAAAATTTAATAAATTAAAAAAAATTTATTTTAAAATAACTTTAGGATCCAAAATTTTTTAAATATTAAAAAATAATTTAAAATCAAAAATGCATTTATAATTTTAAAATCTTAAATTATTATTGCAAAAAACCTTAATT
>NW_028259063.1:10977-20216 GCF_024713525.1 Acromyrmex echinatior
CCCCAAAAACTTTGCATGAAAATGCATTAAAGAAATTAATGTTTTAATTCAGAAAAAGTTGCATTTTTAATTTATAACTGTACACTGCATTGGGCAAATTAATGCACTTTAGAGTGAAATCCCCTCAAAAATTGACATTAAAATTGCAATTAAAAAAAATTAATATTTAATCCAAAAAAAAATGCATTTCTTAAATTTAATTTAACAATGGCATTGCACAAATTATGCATTTTAGAGTGGAATCCCCTACAAATTGCATTTAAAATTGCCATTAAACAGAACTTAAGTATTTAATTCCGAAGAAAGAATAGCATATCTTATTTTAAGTATAACAGTTCAATGGGCACAAATGAATGATTAGAGTGAATCCCCCAAAAATTGCATTTAAAATTGCATTAAAAAAAATTAATTTTTAATCGAAAAAAATTGCATTTTTATTTTAATGTAACACTGCATTGGGCAATAATGATTTAGTGAATCCCCCAAAAAATTGCATTAAAATGCCATAAAAAAAATTAATTATTTAATCCAAAAGAATTGCATTTTTATTTAATGTAACACTGCATTGGGCAAATAATGCATTTAGAGTGAATCCCCAAAAGTTGCATTAAAATTGCATAAAAAAAATTAATTTATAATCGAAAAAAATTGCATTTTTAATATTAATGTATCACTGCACAGAAGAAATAATGCATTTAGAGTGAATCCCCTAAAAATTGCATTAAAATTGCATAAAAAAAAATATATTTTTAATCCAAAAAAATTGCATTTTCAATTTAATGTAACACTGCATTGGGCAAATAATGCATTTAGAGTGAATCCCCTAAAAATTGCATTTAAATTGCATTAAAAAAAATTAATAATTAATCCAAAAAAATTGCATTTTTATTTTAATGTAACTCTGCATTGGGCAAATAATGCATTTAGAGAGAATCCCCTAAAAATTGCATTAAAATTGCATTAAAAAAAATTAATTTTTAATCGAAAAAGATTGCATTTTTAATTTAAATGTATCATTGCATAGAAGAAATAATGCATTTAGAGTGAATCCCCTAAAAATAGCATTAAAATTGAATTAAAAAAAATTAATAATTAATCCAAAAAAATTGCATTTTTATTTTAATTAACATTGCATGGCACAATAATGCATTTAGAGTGAATCCCCTAAAAATTGCATTAAAATTGCAATTAAAAAAATTAATTTTTAATCCAAAAAATTGCATTTCTATTTTAATGTAACACTGCATTGGCACAATAATGAATTTTAGAGTGAATTCCCCAAAAATTGCATTAAAATTGCATTAAAAAAATTAATTTTTAATCGAAAAAATTGCATTTTATTTTAATGTAACACTGCATTGGGCAAATAATGCATTTAGAGTGAATCCCCTAAAAATTGTATTAAAATTGCATTAAAAAAAATTAATTTATTAATCAAAAAATTGCATTTTTATTTTAATGTAATCACTGCATTGGGCAAAATAATGCATTTAGAGTGAATCCCCTAAAAATTGCATTAAAATTGCATAAAAAAATTAATTTTAATCAAAAAATTGCATTTTAATTTTTATATATCACTGCATTGCACAAATAAAGAATTTAGAATGAATCCCCTAAAAATTGCATTAAACTTGCATTAAAAAAAATTAATTTTTAATACAAAAAAATTACATTTTCTCATTTAATTTAACATGCATGCACAATAATGAATTTAGAGTGAATCCCACAAGAAATTACATTAAAATTGCATTAAAAAAAATTAATTTTTAATTCGAAAAATGGCATTTTTATTTAAATGTAACACTGCATTGGGCAAATAATGCATTTAGAGTGAATCCCCTAAAAATTACATTAAAATTGCATTAAAAAAATTAATTTTTAATTCGAAAAATTGCATTTTTATTTTAATGTAACGCTGCATTGGGCAAATAATGCATTTAGAGTGAATCCCCTAAAAATTACATTAAAATTGCATTAAAAAAAATATATTTTTAATGCGAAAGATTTGCATTTTNAATTTTAATATATCACTGCATTGCCAACATAAGCATTAGAGTGAAACCCCTAAAAATTGCATTAAAATTGCATTAAAAAAAATTAATTATTAATCCAAAAAAATTGCATTTTTATTTTAATGTAACACTGCATTGGGCAAATAATGCATTTAGAGTGAATCCCCTAAAAATTACATTAAAATTGCATTAAAAAAAATTAATTTTTAATTCGAAAAATGGCATTTTTATTTAAATGTAACGCTGCATTGGGCAAATAATGCATTTAGAGTGAAACCCCTAAAAATTGCATTAAAATTGCATTAAAAAAATTAATTTTTAATTCGAAAAAATTGCATTTTTATTTTAATGTACACTGCATTGGCAAATAATGCATTTAGAGTGAATCCCAAAAAATTGCATTAAATTGCATAAAAAAAATAATATTTAATCCAAAAAGAATTGCATTTCTAATTTTAATTTAACATGCATTGCAGAAATAATGCATTTGGAGTGAATCCCCAAAAAATTGCATTAAAATTGCATTAAAAAAATTAATTTATTAATCCAAAAAAATTGCATTTTTATTTTAATGTAACACTGCATTGCGCAAATAATGCATTTAGAGTAAATCCCCAAAAAATTGCATTAAAATTGCATTAAAAAAAATTAATTTTTAATTCGAAAAAATTGCATCTTTATTTTAATGTATCACTGCATAGAAGAAATAATGCATTTAGAGTGAATCCCCTAAAAATTGCATTAAAATTGCATTAAAAAAAATTAATTTTTAATTCGAAAAAATTGCATTTTTATTTTAATGTAACACTGCATTGGGCAAATCATGCATTTAGAGTGAATCCCCAAAAAATTGCATTAAAATTGCATAAAAAAAAATTAATTTTTAATCCAAAAAATTGCATTTTTAATTTTAATGTATCACTGTATTGGGCAAATAATACATTAGAGATGAATCCCCAAAGAATTGCATTAAAATTGCATTAAAAAAAATTAATATTTAATCCAAAAGAATTGCATTTCTAATTTTAATTTTACATTGCATTGCACAAACAATGCATTTAGAGTGAATCCCCAAAAAATTGCATTAAAATTGCATTAAAAAAAATTAATTTTTTTCCAAAAAAGTTGCATTTTTATTTTAATGTAACACTGCATTGGGCAAATAATGCATTTAGAGTGAATCCCCAAAAAATTGCGTTAAAATAGCATTTAAAAAATTAATTTTTAATCCAAAAAATTGCATTTTTAATTTTAATGTATCACTGCATTGGGCAAATAATGCATTTAGAGTGAATCCCCTAAAAACTGCATTAAAATTGCAATAAAAAAAAATTATTTTTAATCCAAAAAAATTGCATTTTAATTTTAATTTAACATTGCATTGCACAAATAATGCATTTAGAGTGAATCCCCAAAAAAGTGCATTTAAATTGCATTAAAAAAAATTAATTTTTAATTCGAAAAAATTGCATTTTTAATTTTAATGTAACACTGCGATTGGACAAATAATGCATTTAGAGTGAATCCCCAAGAAATGCATTAAAATTGCATTAAAAAAAATTAATTTTTAATTCGACAAAAATTGCATTTTTATTTAATGTAACATTGCATTGATCAAATAATGCATTTAGAGTGATCCCCTAAAATTGCATTAAAATGCATAAAAAAAATAATTTTTAATCGAAAAATTGCATTTTTCATTTTAATGTATCACGCATAACTGGCAAATAAATGCATTTAGAGTGAATCCCCTCAAAATTGCATTAAAATTGCATAAAAAAATTAATTTTTAATTCGCAAAAAATGCATTTTTTATTTTATGTAACACTGCATGGGCAATAATGCATTTAGAGTGAAATCCCTAAAAATTGCATTAAAATTGCATTAAAAAAATTAATTTTAATTCGAAAAATTGCATTTTTATTTTACTGTAACACTGCAATTGGGCAAATAATGCATTAGAGTGAATCCCCAAAAATTAGCATAAAAATGCATAAAAAAAATTAATTCTTAATCCAAAAAATTGCATTTTATTTTAATGTAACACTGCATGGCAATAATGCATTTAGAATGAATCCCCAAAAAATTGCATTAAAATCGCATTAAGAAAAATTAATTTTTAATCCAAAAAATTAGCATTTTTAATTTTAATGTATCACTGCGTTGAAGAAATAATGCATTTAGAGTGAATCCCCAACAAATTGCATTAAAATTGCATTAAGAAAAATTAATTTTTAATCCAAAAATTTGCATTTTTAATTTTAATGTAATACTGCATTGGGCAAATAATGCATTTAGAGTGAATCCCCTAAAAATTACATTAAAATTGCATTAAAAAAAATTAATTTTTAATTCGAAAAATTGCATTTTTACTTTAATGTAACGCTGCATTGGGCAAATAATGCATTTAGAGTGAGTCCCCTAAAAATTGCATTAAATTGCATAAAAAAAAGTTAATTTTAATCGAAAAAATTGAATTTTTATTTTAATGTAACACTGCGTTGGGCAAATAATGCATTTAGAGTGAATCCCCTAAAAATTACATTAAAATTGCATTAAAAAAAATTATTTTTTAATTCGAAAAATTGCATTTTTATTTTAATGTAACACTGCATTGGGCAAATAATGCATTTAGAGTGAATCCCCTAAAAATTGCATTAAACTTGCATTAAAAAAAATTAATTTTTAATCCAAAAAAATTGCATTTCTAATTTTAATTTAACATTGCATTGCACTAATAATGAATTTAGAGTGAATCCACAAGAAATTGCATTAAAATTGCATTAAAAAAAATTAATTTTTATTTCGAAAAAATTGAATTTTTATTTTAATGTAACACTGCATTGGGCAAATAATGCATTTAGAGTGAATCCCCTAAAAATTGCATTAAACTTGCATTAAAAAATATTAATTATTGATCCAAAAAAATTGCATTACTAATTTTAATTTAACATTGCATTGCACCAATAATGCATTTAGAGTGAATCCCCAAAAAATTGCGTTAATATTGCATTTAAAAAATTAATTTTTAATCCAATAAATTGCATTTTTAATTTTAATGTATCACTGTATTGGGCAAATAATACATTTAGAGTGAATCCCCAAAAAATTGCATTAAAATTGCATTAAAAAAAATTAATATTTAATCCAATAGAATTGCATTTCTAATTTTAATTTAACATTGCATTGCACAAATAATGCATTTAGAGTGAATCCCCAAAAAATTGCATTAAAAGTGCATTAAAAAAAATTAATTTTTATCCAAAAAAATTGCATTTCTAATTTTAATTTAACATTGCATTGCACAAATAATGCATTTAGAGTGAATCCCCAAAAAATTGCATTAAAATTGCATTAAAAAAAATTAATTTTATAATCAATATAATTGCCTTTTTAATAATAATGTAACACTTCATTGCACAAGTAATGCATTTAGATTGAATGCCTATAAAATTGCATTAAATAAAATTTATTTTAAATTCAAATATTGGGTCATTTAAAAAGTACCCGCGGTTTTTTGACACTAGATGTGTTGATTGTCATATATCAGCTGAAAAAGTATCGCGGATACTTTTTAGATGACCCAATAAATTGCATTTTTAATCTTAATTTAACATATGTACCAGTAATGCATTTAATGTTAATGTAACATTTTACCAGTAATGCATTTAGAGTGAATGCCTAGAAAATTCCATTAAAAAAAATTTATTTTATATTCGAAAAAATTGCCTTTTTGATATTAACGTAAAACTTCTTTGCAACAGTAATGCATTTAGTGTGAATCCCTAGGATATTGCATTAAAATTGCTAAAAAAAATTTTTTTTTCATTTCATAAAAATTGAATTTTTGCGATAAATCTGTGAATGAATTATACCAATAATTATTTAGAGTGAATCCCTAAAAATTGCATTATAATTGCATTAAAAAAAATTAATTTTAAAACCAAAAAATTGTCTTTTTAATTTTAATGTAACACCGCATTGCACCAGTATTGCATTTAATGTGAATCAATAGAAAGTTGCATTAAAATTACATTAAAAGATTACTTTTAAAATAAAAAAATTGCCATTTTACTATTAATCCAACACTGCATTGCACAAATAATGCATTTCGAATGAATCCCAAGAAAATTGCATTAAAATTGTATTAAAAAGATTTTTTAAAATTCAGAAAAATTGCATTTTTGTGGTGAATCTAACACTGCATTGCACCAATAATGCATTTAGAGTGAATCCATAGAAAATTGCATTTAAATTGCATTAAAAAAAATTAATTTTAAAACCAAAAAAATTGTCTTTTTAATTTTAATGTAACACCGCATTGCACCAGTATTGCATTTAGTGTGAATCCATAGAAAGTTGCATTAAAATTACATTAAAAGATTACTTTTAAAATAAAAAAATTGCCATTTTACTATTAATCCAACACTGCATTGCACAAATAATGCATTTCGAATCAATCCCAAGAAAATTGCATTAAAATTGTATTAAAAAAGATTTTTTAAAATTCAGAAAAATTGCATTTTTGTGGTGAATCTAACACTGCATTGTACCAATAATGCATTTAGAGTGAATCCCTAGAAAATTGCATTAAAATTGCATTAAAAGATTTCTTTTAAAATAAAAAAAATTGCATTTTTACGATAAATCTATCACTGCATTGCACCAATGATTCATTTAGAGTGAATCCTATAAAATTGCATTCGATTTGCATTAAAACTGTAATATAAATTCTAACTCATTTAAATGAACAAAATAATTGAAATCATTTTTTTTTTATTAAAAGAATGTCGTTCTCGAAACAGAATAAGCTTTGACATATCATTATGACTCTTAATTTGCTTAGATCATCCATTCACACCACTATCATACTCTACACTAAGTCTCATTTCTTTATTTAGATGCACAGTCATCCTGAATCACCATTGTAAGCAAGCTTAAACTCCGCATATCTTACCATATAAGGAACAAACCGTAGATCTTACCATCTAAGAAGTGAATTTGCGATCACGATATTACCTTATGTGGAGTGTTACTCATAGACTCCGATATATCATGAAACCCACTTTTGCTTTATAAGTAGCTTTCTTCTTATAAGTAGCTTTCTTTTCTTAAGCTACCCGCGCAGCAATTTTGGATTTTCCTCGTGTGTGTACGTAAGATTTTTTGATTCTTTCCCAGCTTGTGTATTTAAAAACTAAAAAAAAAGAAATTTTTCCGACGTCGCTCTTATTCAGACCGGTATGGATTCAATTCCGTGACTCGATTTGCAGCGTCAGATTTTATATAACTCCCAATTTAAAAATTTTATTGTAATTTTTACCCGCAATTTTATAACAAAATAAATAAATTTTCTATTGTAAACTAAAAAACGTTAAGTTTAGTCACATTGCAAATAAAAGACTAACATTTCCATTTTCGGATCAAACAGAAAAGACCATCCTGCAACAAATGCAACAATTCCAGGGATAGTCTTCAGAATGCAGAAAAGCAGCTATTGATCCGAGTTGAAACTATCTTAAATTGAAAAAAGATTTGAGTCCCAAAACAAAACGTTGCAATCTATTCTCGACCTTACCACAATTCACGTTATGTGACAATGACTTCTATAACAACAGCAAACACTAACTGACAACAACAGTAAGTAGCAACCAACACACGCAATAACAAAAGAAAACAATAACAACACAAAAACAACTGCAACAACAATAGCAATTAACAGCGACACTGACAAACGACATCACCGATAATGAGGACAAACAAAATCACTATCAAAAACAACGGACAACATCAATTGCAAAACAACAGCAACTACAACAGAAACATCAACAACGACCAACAGCCAACAACAACGCCAACATCACCCACCACCACCTAACAGCAGCAGCTAGCAACAACGGAAACATTGCAATAGCAACAAACACAATATCAACTAACATAACGCTGTCAACAACAACCAAACAATCGCAACCAATTGACGACGACACTGACAACCACAACATCAATAACAACAAAACAACAGCAGCAGCAACATAATCTAATAACAGCAACAGCAACAACAACGGCAATAATAACAACAAGACCAACATCAAAGTCAACAACAAAGAACAACAGCAACAACAAATAACAATAGCACAACAACGACAACAACAAGAAGATAAATAACAGCAACGGAAACAACAACGACAACAACGATGACAACAACAGCGAAAATAACACAACGACAACGGTAATTACAACAGCGACAGCAAAGGTAAAAACAAAAAAGACAACAACCAATGTTTTTTTGCTAGTTAGTAGACATTACAAAGCGAACAACGAACAGCAAACCAACCAAAACGGCAATAGAAATGATTCGAACTTCCATGACACAATTGTGCTTACCGACAACAATCACGTCGACGAGCCACTAACTAATAATATATGAGATTAGATACAATTTGCAGACCAAAGACAAAATTCATAGTACGCATAAGTCGGTGTCTTAAGAGGCTATGCCCTCCATCACACAGCAACACCATATTAAGAAACAACCATCTCTTTTTTTCTCTGGTTTTAGTTCTCGAGTGCTTAACCGAGTTCGAACAAGAATGAGGAAAAACGACAATTTACAATAAAGCAATAAAAAGTCATTTTATAAACTACAAGGCAAATTATTTGATATACCGTTATTGTTATAACTATTTATAACATGTCGCTCCTAGATCGTCATAATCATAACTATCATTATATACCCCTCCCAACTATACCTCACTTTAAAAAAATAATAGTCACTAAGACAAGCATATAGACCAATCTGAACTAAATTTTCAGTATTTAATCCTAATTTTAATGAATACAACTGTGTCTCATCTCGAATATCTCGCTGAATATCATGCCAGTAACTTCTCCACTTTTTTAATAATAATCCAGACAAAAAATCATAGAGACCCAAACCAGGGACTCAATATGAGCTAGGTACCCAAACATGAAATATAAATGGGCCATCTTAATAAAAAAAAGGCCATATCAGCATCCATAAAAATCCTCCAAACGTAAAAATATAAACCTCTTATAATCATTATAGTTAATCTAAAATGTAACAGTTATCCCGATTATTACACAGGGTGTCATGAATATACAGCCCCACGTCCCGAGCCGATAGAGGGTGGACTAAATTAAGTAGAAAACATTCCTCTATCATTTTGTACTGCTCGCAATAATTAACGAAATAGAATGTTTAAAAGA
>NW_028259063.1:20764-27393 GCF_024713525.1 Acromyrmex echinatior
ATAAACATTAATTGCTTAAAAATAATAATTTAAATCAAAAAATTAATTTTAATAATCAGTATCATTTAGTAATCCCTAAAATTCATTAATGAATCAAAAAATATTTAATTCTAAAATTGCATTTTATTTTAATTACCACATTGCATAATATTTAATGAATCCTAAAATTAATTAAAATTCATTAAAAATTTTTAATAAAAAATTGCATTTTATTTTAAATATTACACTCATGATAATAATTTAGATATACAAAATTAATTTATTAAAAAAAAATTTATTTAAAAAAAATTTAATTTAATTTAAATTAAAAAAATAATATTTAGATGCATCAAAAATCATTCAATTAAAAAAAAAATTTTAATGAAAAATTGCATTTTTTATTAATAACACAGGGAAAAATGCATTTAAAAAAAATTGATTAATTAATTAAAAAAATTAATTTTAATCAAAAATTGCATTTTAATTTTTAACTGATTGGCAAATAATGCATTAGAGTGAATCCAAAAATCATTAAAATTAAAAAAAAAATTTTTAATTGAAAAATTTAATTTTAATTTTAAATTAGATAATAAACATAAAATCAAAAATGCATTAAAAATTATTTTAAAAAAAATTGATTTAATTTAATTAAATCATGGCCAAAAAATTAGAGTGAATCCAAAAATTGCATAAAATAAAAAAAATTAATTTTAATTCAAAAAATTGCATTTTTTTTTAATTGCTTGGCAATGTTAATAACCCAATATTAATTCATAAAAAAATTAATTTTAAAAAAATTATTTTATTAATGATTGATTGAAATATTATGAACCCTAAAAATTATAAATGCATAATAAAAAAAAATTATTTTAACAAAAATATTTTATTTTAATTACATGGGAAAAAATTTAGAGGAATCCTAAAAATTGCTTAAATGATTAAAAAAAATTAATTAATCAAAAAATTCATTTTAATTAATTAAACTGCTGGGCAAATGCTTTAGAGTGAATCCCCTAAAAATTGCATTAATTGCATTAAAAAAAATAATTTAAAAAAATGTTTTAATTAATGCTGCATGCATAAGTAACCAAATCATAAAAGCATAAAAATTTCAATGAATTTAATAATAGTTAATGATAAAAAATATAATATAAAATATTAATTAAAAAAACTTAATTAATTCATCAAAATAATAAAAAATTATAAAAAAATTTTAAATTATTAAGTAACACGTGCATAATCAAAATCCTAATTAAATTAAAATTTATATATTTTAAATACTACAAATATTTAACCAAATGCTATTATAAAATATTAGAATTTTATTTAATATACAAATCATTGATAATTAAAATAATATTTCAAATGCATTATTAAAATATAAAAATTTAATAAAATCATAATTAAATTAATGTATATTAATGATGAAAATTTAGTAATCAATGCAAAGCATAAATTAAATGCATTATTTACCAGGATATTAATACCATGCATAATGATAAAAATTAATCAAAAATTTTAATTAATTGCATATTAGACCAAAATCATAATCAAAAAATATTAAATTATTTATTTATTCCGCTGGAATAATATAGGTAATCAAATTATTTAAAAATATTATTAAATTGCATTTTATTATGTAACTGATTGCCAAAAATGATTAGAGTGATCCAAAAAATCATTAAAATTGCAAAAAATATTTATCAAATGCATTTTTAATTTTAATTAATCACTGCATTGGCACAAATAATGCATTTAGAGTGAATCCCAAAAATTGACATTAAAATTGCATTAAAAAAATAATTTTTAATTCGAAAAATTGCATTTTTACTTTTAATGTAACACTGCATTGGCAAATAATGCATTAGAGTGAATCCCTAAAAATTACATTAAATTGCATTAAAAAAAATTATTTTTAATTCGAAAAATTGCATTTTTAATTTTAATATATCACTGCATTGCCAAATAAAGAATTTAGAGTGAATCCCCTAAAAATTGCATTAAACTTGCATTAAAAAAAATTAATTTTTAATCCAAAAGAATTGCATTTCTAATTTTTATTTAACATTGCATTGCACTAATAATGAATTTAGAGTGAATCCACAAGAAATTGCATTAAAATTGCATTAAAAAAAATTAATTTGTAATTCGAAAAAATTGCATTTTTATTTTAATGTAACACTGCATTGGGCAAATAATGCATTTAGAGTGAATCCCCTAAAAATTGCATTAAAATTGCATTAAAAAAAATATATTTTTAATGCGAAAAATTTGCATTTTTAATTTTAATATATCACTGCATTGCACAAATAAAGAATTTAGAGTGAATCCCCTAAAAATTGCATTAAACTTGCATTAAAAAAAATTAATTTTTAATCCAAAAAAATTGCATTTTTAATTTAATGTAACACTGCATTGGGCAAATAATGCATTTAGAGTGAATCCCCTAAAAATTGCATTAAACTTGCATTAAAAAAAATTAATTTGTAATTCGAAAAAATTGCATTTTTATTTTAATGTAACACTGCATTGGGCAAATAATGCATTTAGAGTGAATCCCCTAAAAATTACATTAAAATTGCATTAAAAAAAATTAATTTTTAATTCGAAAAATTGCATTTTTATTTTAATGTAACGCTGCATTGGGCCAATAATGCATTTAGAGTGAAACCCCTAAAAATTGCATTAAAATTGCATTAAAAAGAATATATTTTTAATGCGAAAAATTTGCATTTTTAATTTTAATATATCACTGCATTGCACAAATAATGCATTTAGAGTGAATCCCCAAACAGTTGCATCAAATTGCAAAAAAAGAAATTTATTTTTAATTCAAAAAATTGCATTTCTAATTTATTATCACTTGTATGAACAAATAATGAATTTAGAGTGAATCCACAAGAATGCTTAAAAATGCATTAAAAAATTAATTTTGTAATTTCGAAAAAATTGCATTTTTATTTAATGCTAACACTGGCATTGGGGCAAATAATGCATTTAGAGTGAATCCCCAAAAAATTGCATTAAATTGCATATAAAAAAATTAATTTTTAATCCAAAAAATTGCATTTTAATTTAATTCTCCACTGTATTGGGCAAATAATGCATATAGAGTGAATCCCCAAAAAATTGCATTAAAATTGCATAAAAAAAAATATATTTTTAATGTGAAAAATTTGCATTTTTAATTTTAATATATCACTGCATTGCACAAATAATGCATTTAGAGTGAATCCCCAAACAGTTGCATTTAAATTGCATAAAAAAAATTTATTTTTAATTCAAAAAAATTGCATTTCTAATTTTAATTTAACATTGTGATGCACAAATAATGAATTTAGAGTGAATCCAAAAGAAATTGCATTAAAATTGCATTAAAAAAAATTAATTTTATTTCGTAAAAATTGAATTTTTATTTTAATGTAACACTGCATTGGGCAAATAATGCATTTAGAGTGAATCCCCTAAAAATTACATTAAAATTGCATTAAAAAAAATTAATTTTTAATTCGAAAAATTGCATTTTTATTTTAATGTAACGCTGCATTGGGCCAATAATGCATTTAGAGTGAATCCCCTAAAAATTACATTAAATTGCATTAAAAAAAATTAATTCTTAATTCGAAAAATTGCATTTTTATTTTAATGTAACGCTGCATTGGGCAAATAATGCATTTAGAGTGAATCCCCTAAAAATTACATTAAAATTGCATTAAAAAGAATATATTTTTAATGCGAAAAATTTGCATTTTTAATTTTAATATATCACTGCATTGCACAAATAATGCATTTAGAGTGAATCCCAAAAAGTTGCATTAAATTGCATTAAAAAAATTAATTTTTAATTCAAAAAAATTGCATTTTATTTTAATTTAACATTGTAATTGGGCAAATAATGAATTTAGAGTGAATCCCCTAAAATTGCATTAAAATTGCATTAAAAAAAAATTAATTTGTAATTCGAAAAAATTGCATTTTATTTTAATGTAACACTGCATTGGGCAAATAATGCATTTAGAGTGAAACCCCTAAAAATTGCATTAAAATTGCATTAAAAAGAATATATTTTAATCCAAAAAAATTGCATTTTCAATTTAATGTAACACTGCATTGGGCAAATAATGCATTTAGAGTGAATCCCCTAAAAATTGCATTAAACTTGCATTAAAAAAAATTAATTTTTAATCCAAAAAAATTGCATTTTTAATTTTAATTAACACTGCATTGGCACAAATAATGCATTTAGAGTGAATCCCAAAAAATTGCATTAAAATGGCATTAAAAAAAATTAACTTTTAATCCAAAAAATTGCATTTTATTTTAATGTAACACTGCATTGCACTAATAATGCATTTAGAGTGAATCCCCTAAAAATTGCATTAAACTTGCATTAAAAAAAATTAATTTTTAATCCAAAAAAATTGCATTTTTAATTTAATGTAACACTGCATTGGGCAAATAATGCATTTAGAGTGAATCCCCTAAAAATTACATTAAAATTGCATTAAAAAAAATTAATTTTTAATTCGAAAAATTGCATTTTTATTTTAATGTAACGCTGCATTGGGCCAATAATGCATTTAGAGTGAAACCCCTAAAAATTGCATTAAAATTGCATTAAAAAAAATTAATTTTTAATCCAAAAAAATTGCATTTTTAATTTTAATATATCACTGCATTGCACAAATAATGCATTTAGAGTGAATCCACAAGAAATTGCATTAAAATTGCATTAAAAAAAATTAATTTGTAATTCGAAAAAATTGCATTTATATTTTAATGTAACACTGCATTGGACCAATAATGCATTTAGAGTGAATCCCCTAAAAAATTGCATTAAAATTGCATTAAAAAAAATATATTTTTAATGCCGAAAAAATTGCATTTTAATTTTAAATTAACGCTGCATTGGGCCAATAATGCATTTAGAGTGAAACCCCTAAAAATTGCATTAAAATTGCATTAAAAAAAATTAATTTTTAATCCAAAAAAATTGCATTTCTAATTTTAATTTAACATTGCATTGCACTAATAATGAATTTAGAGTGAATCCACAAGAAATTGCATTAAATTGCATTAAAAAAAATTAATTTAATCAAAAAATTGCATTTTATTTTAATGTACACTGCATTGACAAATAATGCATTTAGAGTGAATCCCCAAAAATTGCATTAAAATTGCATTAAAAAAATTAATTTTAATCCAAAAAATTGCATTTTATTTAATTTAACATGCATTGCAAATAATGCATTTAGAGTGAATCCCCTAAAAATGCATTAAAATTGCATAAAAAAATTAATTTTAATCCAAAAAATGCATGTTTATTTTAATGTAACACTGCAATGCAAATAATGCATTTAAGTGAATCCCCAAAAATTGCATTAAAATTGCATAAAAAAAATTAATTTTAATCCAAAAAATTGCATTTTTAATTTTAATGTAACATTGCATTGCACAAATAATGCATTTAGAGTGAATCCCAAAAATTGCATTAAAAATTGCATAAAAAAAAATTAATTTAATCCAAAAAATTGCATTTTTATTTAATTGTAACATTGGCATTGCACAATATGAATTTAGAGTGAATCCCCAGAAAATTGCATTAAAATTGCATTAAAAAGTATTTTTTTTAAATTCAAAAAAATTGCAATTTTTAATTTTAAATGTATACACTGCATTGGGCAAATAATGCATTTAGAGTGAAGCCCCTAAAAATTGCATTAAAATTGCATAAAAAAAATTATTTTTAAGCCAAAAAAATTGCATTTTTAATTTAATTTAACTGCATTGCAAATAATGCATTTAGAGTGAATCCCTAAAAATGCATTAAAACTTGCATTAAAAAAATTAATTTCTAATTTAAAAATTGCATTTTTAATTTTAATCTAACACTGCATTGGGCAAATAATGCATTTGGAGTGAATCCCCTAAAAATTGCATTAAAATTGCATTAAAAAAAATTTAATTTTTATCCAAAAAAACTTTCAATTTTAATTTAAGGGGATTGCCAAATAAAGAAATTAGAGTGAAACCCCCAAAAAATTTCGGTAAAATTGCATTTAAAAAATAATTTTAAACCCAAAAAAATTACATCTTTTTTTAATGTTCACGCATTGGGGGAAAATGCATTTAAGGAATCCCCAAAAAATTTCATTAAAAATTGATTAAAGAAATTAAATAATCCAAAAAAAAAGATTTTATTTAAGGAAAATGCATTGGGGAAAAAGCTTAGAGTGAATCCCCCAAAAAAAGTTTAAATTGCATAAAAAAATTTAATTTTTTTAATTTAAAAAATGCATTCTAATTTTTTTTTAAAATTGTTTGCAAAATAAAGAATTTAGGTGGGTTCCCAAAAAAAAATTGCTTAAAAACTTAAAAGAATTTTTTCAATTCGAAAAAAATGAATTTTTTTTTAAAGTAACCTGCTTTGGGGAAATAAGAAATTTTGAGGGAACCCTAAAAAGTGCATTAAAAAGCATTAAAAAAAAATTAAAATTTAACCAAAAAAAATTGCTTCTAATTTTAATTAACAGCATTTACAAAATTGCTTTTAAATGAATCCCAAAAAATTCATTAAAAACATTAAAAAAAATTAAATTTAACAAAAAAGAAATTTCATTTTTAATTTTAATGTAACATGCATTTATCAA
>NW_028259063.1:31541-38902 GCF_024713525.1 Acromyrmex echinatior
TGCATTTTTTTTAAGACACTGCATGGAAAAATAATGCATTTGAGTAATCCAAAAATTGCATTAAATGCATAAAAAAAAATTTTATCCAAAAATTGCATTTTTAATTTTAATGTAACTGCTTGGATAATAAGCATTAGATATCCCCAAAAAATCATAAAATTGCATTAAGAAAAATTAATTTAATCAAAAAATTGCACTTTAATTTAAGTATCACGCATGAAGAATAATGCATAAGTGATCCCAAAAAATGCATTAAAATAGCTAAAAAAATAATTTAATAAAAAAGCATTTTAAGTTTAATGGACACTGCATTGGAAAAATGCATTAAGTGAATCCAAAAAATTGATTAAAATGCATTAAAAAAATTAATTTTAACAAAAAATTGCATTTTAATTAAGTATCACTGCATTGAAATAATGCATTTAGAGTGAATCCCCTAAAAATTGCATTTAAATAGCCATAAAAAAAATAAATATTTAATCCAAAAAATTGCATTTAATTTAATACACTGCATGGAAAATGCATTTAGAGTGAATCCCAAAAATTGCATTAAAATGCATTAAAAAAAATTTTTAATGCAAAAAATTGCATTTAATTTTAATGTACCTGCATGGACGAATATGCTTAAGTGAATCCCCAAAAAATGCATAAATGCAAAAAATAATTACAAAATGCTTTTAATAATATCATGCGAGATATGCATTGGTGAACCCCAAATGCATTAATGCAAGAAAATTTTATGCAAATGCCTTTTAATTTATACGCATTGAAATGCATGAGGAATCCAAATGCTTAACATAAAAAAAATATTATCAAAATGCATTTTAATTAGTACCTGCTTGAAACTTAGATGATCCAAAATGATAAAAGAAAAAATTATTTATAAAAATGATTTATTTATGTACTGCATTGAGAACTTAGAGTGTCCCTGCTAAGATAAAAATTTATCCAAAAGTTAAATAAGCATAAAAATTAATGCCAAAATGCATAACAAAAAATAATTTACAAAATTGTTAATTTAATATCCTGGAAAATTAGAGGAATCCAAATGCTAATCATAAAAAATTTAATCAAAAAAATTGCATTAATTAGATGAATATGCATTGATGACCAATGCATAAACAAAAAAAAATTTTAATTTATGTATCACTGCATTGAAGAAATAATGCATTTAGAGTGAATCCCCAAAAATTGCATTAAATTGCATAAAAAAATAATTTTTATGCAAAAAATTGCACTTTTAATTTTAATGTACACTGCATTGGATAATATGCATTTAGAGTGAATCCCCAAAAAATTGCATTAAATTGCATTAAAAAAATTAATTTTTAATGCAAAAAATGCACTTTTAATTTTAATGTATCACTGCATTGAAGAAATGCATTTAGAGTGATCCCCAAAAAATTGCATTAAAATAGCAATAAAAAAATAATTTTTAATCAAAAAAATTGCATTTTTAATTTAATGTATCACTGCATTGAGATAATAATGCATTTAGAGTGAATCCCAAAAAATTGCATTAAAATTGCATTAAAAAATTAATTTTTATGCTTTTAATGCATTTTGGGATTCACTCTAAATGCATTTCTCAAGCGTGTACATTAAATTAAATGAATTTTTGAAAAATTATTTTTTTATGATTTTAATGCAATTTTGGGATCACTCAAATGCATATTCCAATGCAGTACATTAATTAAAGCAATTTTTTGGAAAATATTTTTGATTTAATGCATTTGGGGATTCACTTAATGAATTCAATGCAGGTACATTAAAATTAAAAATGCAATTTTTTGGATTAAAAATTTATTTTTTTATTGCTCTTTTAATGCAATTTTTTGGGGATACACTCTAAGTGCATTATTTCTTCAATGCAGTGATACATTGAATTTAAAAGTGCAATTTTTTTGCATTAAAAATTAATTTTTCTTAATGCAATTTTAATGCAATTTTTTGGGGATTCACTAATAATGCATTATCTATCAATGCAGTGTTACATTAAATTTAAAATGCAATTTTTTTGGATTAAAAGTTAATTTTTTTTATTGCTATTTTAATGCAATTTTTTGGGGATTCACTCTAAATGCATTATTTCGTCAATGCAGTGATACATTGAATTTAAAAGTGCAATTTTTTTGCATTAAAAATTAATTTTTCTTAATGCAATTTTATTGCAATTTTTTGGGGATTCACTCTAAATGCATTATATGCTCAATGCAGTGTTTCATTAAAATTAAAAATGCAATTTTTTGGATTAAAAATTTATTTTTTTTATTGCTATTTTAATGCAATTTTTTGGGGATTCACTCTAAATGCATTATTTCTTCAATGCAGTGATACATTAAAATTAAAAGTGCAATTTTTTTTGCATTGAAAATTAATTTTTCTTAATGCAATTTTAATGCAATTTTTTGGGGATTCACTCTAAATGCATTATCTATCCAATGCAGTGATACATTAAAATTAAAAATGCAATTTTTTTTTATTAAAAATTAATTTTTTTTATTGCTATTTTAATGCAATTTTTTGGGGATTCACTCTAAATGCATTATTTCGTCAATGCAGTGATACATTGAATTTAAAAGTGCAATTTTTTTGCATTAAAAATTAATTTTTCTTAATGCAATTTTAATGCAATTTTTTGGGGATTCACTCTAAATGCATTATCTATCCAATGCAGTGATACATTAAAATTAAAAATGCAAATTTTTTGGATTAAAAGTTAATTTTTTTTAATGTAATTTTAATGCCATTTTCGGGGATTCACTCTAAATGCATTATTTCTTCAATGCAGTGACACATTAAAATTAAAAGTGCAATTTTTTTGCATTAAAAATTAATTTTTCTTAATGCAATTTTAATGCAATTTTTTGGGATTCACTCTAAATGCATTATCTATCCAATGCAGTGATACATTAAAATTAAAAATGCAATTTTTTTTTATTAAAAATTAATTTTTTTTATTGCTATTTTAATGCAATTTTTTGGGGATTCACTCTAAATGCATTATCTATCCAATGCAGTGATACATTAAAATTAAAAATGCAATTTTTTTGGATTAAATATTTATTTTTTTTAATTGCTATTTTAATGCAATTTTTTGGGGATTCACTCTAAATGCATTATTTCTTCAATGCAGTGATACATTGAAATTAAAAGTGCAATTTTTTTGCATTAAAAATTAATTTTTCTTAATGCAATTTTAATGCAATTTTTGGGATTCACTCTAAATGCATTATTGCTCAATGCAGTGATACATTAAAATTAAAATGCAATTTTTTGGATTAAAAATTAATTTTTTTTATGCTATTTTAATGCAATTTTTTGGGGATTCACTCTAAATGCATTATTCTTCAATGCAGTGATACATTAAAATTAAAAAGTGCAATTTTTTTGGATTAAAAATTAATTTTTTTATTGCTATTTTAATGCAATTTTTTGGGGATTCACTCTAAATGCATTATTTTTTCAATGCAGTGATACATTAAAATTAAAAATGCAATTTTTTTTTATTAAAAATTAATTTTTTTTATTGCTATTTTAATCCAATTTTTTGGGGATTCACTCTAAATGCATTATCTATCCAATGCAGTGATACATTAAAATTAAAAGTGCAATTTTTTTGCATTAAAAATTAATTTTTCTTAATGCAATTTTAATGCAATTTTTTGGGGATTCACTCTAAATGCATTATCTATCCAATGCAGTGATACATTAAAATTAAAATGCAAATTTTTTGGATTAAAAGTTAATTTTTTTTATTGCTATTTTAATGCAATTTTTTGGGGATTCACTCTAAATGCATTATCTATCCAATGCAGTGATACATTAAAATTAAAAATGCAATTTTTTTGGATTAAATATTTATTTTTTTTATTGCATTTTAATGCAATTTTTTGGGGATTCACTCTAAATGCATTATTCGTCAATGCAGTGATACATTAAATTAAAAGTGCAATTTTTTGGATTAAAATTAATTTTTTTAATGTAATTTTATTGCAATTTTTGGGGATTCACTCTAAATGCATTATTTGCTCAATGCAGTGTTACATTAAAATTAAAATGCAATTTTTTGGATTAAAAATTATTTTTTTATTGCTATTTTAATGCAATTTTTTGGGATTCAAATGCATTATCTATCCAATGCAGTGATACATTAAAATTAAAAATGCAATTTTTTGGATTAAAAAGTTAATTTTTTTATTGCTAATTTTAAGGCAATTTTTGGGGATTCACTCTAAATGCATTATTTCGCAATGCAGTGATACATTAAAATTAAAAATTCAATTTTTTTGGATTAAAAATTTATTTTTTTTATGGCTATTTAAATGCAATTTTTTGGGGATTCACTCTAAATGCATTATCTATCCAATGCAGTGATACATTAAAATTAAAAATTCAATTTTTTTGGATTAAAAATTTATTTTTTTTATGGCTATTTAAATGCAATTTTTTGGGGATTCACTCTAAATGCATTATTTCTTCAATGCAGTGATACATTAAAATTAAAAGTGCAATTTTTTTGCATTAAAAATTAATTTTTTTATTGCATTTTAATGCCAATTTTGGGGATTCACTCTAAATGCATTATTATCCATGCTGTACATTAAAATTAAAAATCATTTTTGGATTAATATTTTTATGATTATGCATTTTGGATCCTCTAAGATTTCAGCATGTAATAATAAATGCAATTTTTTTGATTAAATTTTTTTATGCTTAACATTTTGGATTCACAATGCATTATCTCATCTGTACTAAAAAAATGCATTTTGATTAAATTTTTATGATTAGCTTTTGGATCACTATCATATTCCATGCGTGTACATTAAATAAAGCAATTTTTGATAAAATTTTTTTTTATGATTAATGCATTTGGGGTTCACCTAATGCTATCTCAAGCGGTACATAATAATCATTTTTGCTTAAAATTATTTTATGCATTAGCATTTGGATTCCTCTAAAGCTTTCCATGCAGTTAAATAAAGCATTTTTATTAATTTTTTTTTTGCTTTATGCAATTTTTGGGATCCTTATGCTTTTTCCATCAGTGTACATAATAATGATTTTGATTAAAATTATTTTTTTATGCATTTAACATTTTGGGTTCCATGCTTTCTCATGCAGTTCTAAAAAATCAATTTTTGTTAAATATTTTTTTATGCATTATCATTTTGGTTCACTCTAAAGCTTACATCGTCATAAATAATGCATTTTTGATAAATTATTTTTTATGATTTATGCATTTGGATCACTTAAACTATTCCAATGCGATTAATAAGCATTTTGATTAAATTATTTTTATGCATTTTAGCATTTTGGATTCACTCTAATCTTATCTTCAATGTGAACATTATTAATATTTTTATAAATATTTTTAGCAATTTAATGCATTTTTGGATCTCTAAGCTATCTCAATGCGTGTACATTAAATTAAAATGCAATTTTTTGATTAAAATTTATTTTTATGCATTTTAATGCATTTTGGGGATTCACTCTAAATGCATTATTTCCAATGCAGTGTACATTAAAATTAAATGCATTTTTTTGATTAAAATTAATTTTTTTTATGCATTTAATGCAATTTTTGGGGATTCACTCTAAATGCTTATTTCGTCAATGCAGTGTACATTAAAATTAAAATGCAATTTTTTGATTAAAATTATTTTTATGCATTTATGCAATTTTTTGGGGATTCACTCTAAATGCATATCTCATGCAGTGTCATTAAATTAAAATGCAATTTTTTGATTAAAATTAATTTTTTTATGCATTTTAATGCAATTTTTTGGGATTCCTCTAAGCTTATTTCTCAATGCGTGATACATTAAAATTAAAAGCATTTTTTTTGATTAAAATTAATTTCTTTCTTAATGCCATTTATATGCAATTTTTCTTTAGGGGATTCACTCCTAAATGCCCATTATCTCTCCACTGCAGTGAGTGAGTGATACATTAAATTTAAAAATGCTAATTTTTTTTCTATTAACAAATTCATTTTTTTATGCTAATTTTAATGCCAATTTTTGGGGATATCACTCTAATGCCATTATTTCGTCAATGCAGATTGATACATTGAAATTAAAATGCCAATTTTTTTTGAATTTACAAGTTCATTTTTTTTAATTGTCAATTGTTAATGCAATTTAATCTGGCGGATTTCACTCTAAATGCATTATCTATGCGCAATGCAGTGATTACACTAAAATTAACAATGCCTAATTTTTTTGGATTTAAAATTTATTTCTTTTTATTGCCTATTTTTAATTGCCAATTTTCTTTGGGATTCACTCTAAATGCATTATCTATCCAATGCAGTGATACATTAAAATTAAAATGCAAATTTTTTGGATTAAAAGTTAATTTTTTTTATTGCTATTTTAATGCAATTTTTTGGGGATTCACTCTAAATGCATTATTTCTTCAATGCAGTGATACATTAAAATTAAAAGTGCAATTTTTTTGCATTAAAAATTAATTTTTCTTAATGCAATTTTAATGCAATTTTTTGGGGATTCACTCTAAATGCATTATCTATCCAATGCAGTGATACATTAAAATTAAAAATGCAATTTTTTTGGATTAAAAATTTATTTTTTTTATTGCTATTTTAATGCAATTTTTTGGGGATTCACTCTAAATGCATTATTTCTTCAATGCAGTGATACATTGAATTTAAAAGTGCAATTTTTTTGCATTAAAAATTAATTTTTCTTAATGCAATTTTATTGCAATTTTTTGGGGATTCACTCTAAATGCATTATATGCTCAATGCAGTGTTACATTAAAATTAAAAATGCAATTTTTTGGATTAAAAATTTATTTTTTTATTGCTCTTTTAATGCAATTTTTTGGGGATACACTCTAAATGCATTATTTCTTCAATGCAGTGATACATTAAAATTAAAAGTGCAATTTTTTTGCATTAAAAATTAATTTTTCTTAATGCAATTTTAATGCAATTTTTTGGGGATTCACTCTAAATGCATTATCTATCCAATGCAGTGATACATTAAAATTAAAAATTCAATTTTTTTGGATTAAAAATTTATTTTTTTTATGGCTCTTAAATGCAATTTTTTGGGGATTCACTCTAAATGCATTATTTCTTCAATGCAGTGATACATTAAAATTAAAAGTGCAATTTTTTTGCATTAAAAATTAATTTTTCTTAATGCAATTTTAATGCAATTTTTTGGGGATTCACTCTAAATGCATTATATGCTCAATGCAGTGTTACATTAAAATTAAAAATGCAATTTTTTGGATTAAAAATTTATTTTTTTTATTGCTATTTTAATGCAATTTTGGGGATACCCCTAAATCTTTTTCTTTAAAGCATATACATTGAATTTTAAAAATGC
>NW_028259063.1:40877-66300 GCF_024713525.1 Acromyrmex echinatior
ATCGTAATTAAATTAAAAATGCAATTTTTTGGATTAAAATTAATTTTTTTAATGAATTTTAATGCCATTTTTGGGGATTCACTCTAAATGCATTATTCGCAATGCAGTGTACATTATAATAAAAATGCAATTTTTTTGTATTAAAAATTTTTTTTTTATTGCTAATTTAATGCAATTTTTGGGGATTCACCAAATCTACACATGAAATGCAATTTTTGATAAAATTTTTTAATGATTTAAGCATTTGGATTCACTCTAAATGATTATTCCAATGCATGAACATAAATAAATGCAATTTTTATAAATTATTTTTATGATTATCAATTTGGGATCCTCTAAGCATTATTCATGCAGTGATAATAAATTAAATGCATTTTTATTAAATAATTTTTACATTAGCATTTGGGATCACTCTAATGCATTATTCCAATGCAGTGTATAATTAAAGCAATTTTTGATTAAATTTATTTTTATGATTTTAAGCATTTGGGATCACCTAATCATTTCTCATGCAGGTACATTAATAAAATGCATTTTTTGATAAATTTTTTTATGCATTATGAATTTTGGATTCACCTAAAGCATATTCCAAGCAGTGTAATTAATAAATGCATTTTGATTAAATATTTTTTATGCTTTATCAATTTGGATCACTCTAAGCATATTCCATGCAGTTACATTAATTAAAAGCAATTTTTGATAAAATTATTTTTATGCATTAGCATTTGGATACCTAATGCATATTCCATGCAGGATACTTAAATAAAATTCATTTTTTTTGATTAAAATATTTTTTATGCTATTTAATGCATTTTTGGGGATCACTCTAATGCATATTCTCATGCGTGAACATTAAATTAAAGGCAATTTTGCATTAAATTATTTTTTAGCAATTTTAATGCAATTTTTGGGGATCACTCTAAGCATATTTCAATGCAGTGATCATTAAATTAAACAATTTTTTTTGATTAAATTATTTTTTATGATTTATGCATTTGGGATTACTAAATGCATTATTTCCAATGCAGGACATAAATTAAAAGGAATTTTTGCATAAAAATATTTTATGCATTTAATGCATTTTGGGATTCACTCTAATCTATTATCCAATGCTATATTAAATTAAAGCAATTTTTTATTAAATTAATTTTTAATGTATTTTAGCATTTTGGGGATTCACTCTAATGCTTATTCATGCAGTCATTAATAAATGCAATTTTGGATTAATATTTTTAGTTATGCTTTGGTCACCTATCATTCCAATGCGTTAAAATGCATTTTTGAAAAATTTTTATCATTATGCATTTTGGTTCTCTAATACCATGCGGTATAATTAATCATTTATAAATTATTTTTTTTATCTTATCTTTTGGACCCTAATTTCATCAGTCATTAATAATGCAATTTGTAAATTTTTTTATGCTTTATGCATTTTGGATTCACCTAAGCTTATCATCAGCAGTGTACTAAAAAAATCATTTTATAAATTTTTTTAGTTAATCATTTTGGGGATCCTAAGATTTCAATGCGGTAATTAAATTAATGATTTGATAAATAATTTTTATGCATTTTAGCATTTGGATTATAAGCTTTTCATGAGATATAAATAATCATTTTATTAAATATTTTTAGCATTACATTTTGGGATTCTCTAATGAATTATGCAATTAATTAAATGCATTTTATAAAAATATTTTTTATGATTATGATTTTGGATTCTTAATATCCACATAAAATAAGCATTTTTGATAAATTATTTTTATGATTTTAGCATTTGGTCAATGCATTTCAGCGGATAATAAGCATTTTTGATTAAATTTTTTTATCTTATGAATTTGGTCCTCTAAGCTTCACGTGTCATAATAATGATTTTGATAAAATATTTTTTATGCATTAGCTTTTGGATCACTACACATACATTAAAATTAAAAGTGCAATTTTTTTGCATTAAAAATTAATTTTTCTTAATGCAATTTTAATGCAATTTTTTGGGGATTCACTCTAAATGCATTATCTATCCAATGCAGTGATACATTAAAATTAAAAATGCAATTTTTTTGGATTAAAAATTTATTTTTTTTTATGCAATTTTAATGCAATTTTTTGGGGATTCACTCTAAAAGCATTATTTGCGCAATGCAGTGTTACATTAAAATTAAAATGCAATTTTTTTGGATTAAAAATTTATTTTTTTTATTGCTATTTTAATGCAATTTTTTGGGGATTCACTCTAAATGCATTATTTCTTCAATGCAGTGATACATTAAAATTAAAAGTGCAATTTTTTTGCATTAAAAATTAATTTTTCTTAATGCAATTTTAATGCAATTTTTTGGGGATTCACTCTAAATGCATTATCTATCCAATGCAGTGATACATTAAAATTAAAAATGCAATTTTTTTGGATTAAAATTTATTTTTTTTATTGCTATTTTCATGCAATTTTTTGGGGATTCACTCTAAATGCATTATTTCTTCAATGCAGTGATACATTAAAATTAAAAATGCAAATTTTTTGGATTAAAAGTTAATTTTTTTTAATGTAATTTTAATGCCATTTTCGGGGATTCACTCTAAATGCATTATCTATCCAATGCAGTGATACATTAAAATTAAAAATGCAATTTTTTTGGATTAAATATTTATTTTTTTTATTGCTATTTTAATGCAATTTTTTGGGGATTCACTCTAAATGCATTATTTCTTCAATGCAGTGATACATTAAAATTAAAAGTGCAATTTTTTTGCATTAAAAATTAATTTTTCTTAATGCAATTTTAATGCAATTTTTTGGGGATTCACTCTAAATGCATTATCTATCCAATGCAGTGATACATTAAAATTAAAAATGCAATTTTTTTTTATTAAAAATTAATTTTTTTTATTGCTATTTTAATGCAATTTTTTGGGGATTCACTCTAAATGCATTATTTCGTCAATGCAGTGATACATTAAAATTAAAAGTGCAATTTTTTTGCATTAAAAATTAATTTTTCTTAATGCAATTTTAATGCAATTTTTTGGGGATTCACTCTAAATGCATTATCTATCCAATGCAGTGATAAATTAAAATTAAAAATGCAATTTTTTGGATTAAAAATTTATTTTTTTATTGCTCTTTTAATGCAATTTTTTGGGGATACACTCTAAATGCATTATTTCGTCAATGCAGTGATACATTAAAATTAAAAATGCAAATTTTTTGGATTAAAAGTTAATTTTTTTTAATGTAATTTTAATGCCATTTTCGGGGATTCACTCTAAATGCATAATTTGCGCAATGCAGTGTTACATTAAAATTAAAAATGCAATTTTTTTGGATTAAAAATTTATTTTTTTTATTGCTATTTTAATGCAATTTTTTGGGGATTCACTCTAAATGCATTATTTCTTCAATGCAGTGATACATTGAATTTAAAAGTGCAATTTTTTTGCATTAAAAATTAATTTTTCTTAATGCAATTTTAATGCAATTTTTTGGGGATTCACTCTAAATGCATTATCTATCCAATGCAGTGATACATTAAAATTAAAAATGCAAATTTTTTGGATTAAAAGTTAATTTTTTTTAATGTAATTTTAATGCCATTTTCGGGGATTCACTCTAAATGCATAATTTGCGCAATGCAGTGTTACATTAAAATTAAAAATGCAATTTTTTTGGATTAAAAATTTATTTTTTTTATTGCTATTTTAATGCAATTTTTGGGGATTCACTTTAAATGCATTATTTGCGCAATGCAGTGTTACATTAAAATTAAAAATGCAATTTTATTGAATTAAAAATTTATTTTTTTTATTGCTATTTTAATGCAATTTTTTGGGGATTCACTCTAAATGCATTATTTCTTCAATGCAGTGATACATTAAAATTAAGAATGCAATTTTTTGGATTAAAAATGAATTTTTTTCAATTGGATTTTCAGGGGTGATACCATAGAAACGATAATGCATTTAGAGAGAATACATAATAAATTGCAGTAAAAACAAATAAAAAAAATTAATTTTTATTTCAAAAAAATAGCTTTCCTACTTTCAATTTTAGATTGCTTTAAAGAAATAATGCATTTAGAGTGAATCCCCAAACAGTTGCATTTAAATTGCATAAAAAAAATTAATTTTTAATTCAAAAAAATTGCATTTCTAATTTTAATTTAACATTGTAATGCACAAATAATGAATTTAGAGTGAATCCACAAGAAATTGCATTAAAATTGCATTAAAAAAAATTAATTTGTAATTCGAAAAAATTGCATTTCTAATTTTAATTTAACATTGCATTGCACAAATAATGCATTTAGAGTAAATCCCCAAAAAATTGCATTAAAATTGCATTAAAAAAAATTAATTTTTAATTCGAAAAAATTGAATTTTTATTTTAATGTAACACTGCATTGGGCAAATAATGCATTTAGAGTGAATCCCCTAAAAATTACATTAAAATTGCATTAAAAAAAATTAATTTTTAATTCGAAAAATTGCATTTTTATTTTAATGTAACGCTGCATTGGGCAAATAATGCATTTAGAGTGAATCCCCTAAAAATTGCATTAAACTTGCATTAAAAAAAATTAATTTTTAATCCAAAAAAATTGCATTTTTAATTTTAATATATCACTGTATTGGGCAAATAATGCATTTAGAGTGAATCCCCAAAAAATTGCATTAAAATTGCATAAAAAAAAATATATTTTTAATGCGAAAAATTTGCATTTTTAATTTTAATATATCACTGCATTGCACAAATAATGCATTTAGAGTGAATCCCCAAACAGTTGCATTTAAATTGCATAAAAAAAATTTATTTTTAATTCAAAAAAATTGCATTTCTAATTTTAATTTAACATTGTAATGAACAAATAATGAATTTAGAGTGAATCCACAAGAAATTGCATTAAAAATGCATTAAAAAAAATTAATTTGTAATTCGAAAAAATTGCATTTTTATTTTAATGTAACACTGCATTGGGCAAATAATGCATTTAGAGTGAATCCCCTAAAAATTGCATTAAAATTGCATAAAAAAAAATATATTTTTAATGCGAAAAATTTGCATTTTTAATTTTAATATATCACTGCATTGCACAAATAAAGAATTTAGAGTGAATCCCCTAAAAATTGCATTAAACTTGCATTAAAAAAAATTAATTTTTAATCCAAAAAAATTGCATTTCTAATTTTAATTTAACATTGCATTGCACTAATAATGAATTTAGAGTGAATCCACAAGAAATTGCATTAAAATTGCATTAAAAAAAATTAATTTTTAATTCGTAAAAATTGAATTTTTATTTTAATGTAACACTGCGTTGGGCAAATAATGCATTTAGAGTGAATCCCCTAAAAATTACATTAAAATTGCATTAAAAAAAATTAATTTTTAATTCGAAAAATTGCATTTTTATTTTAATGTAACGCTGCATTGGGCAAATAATGCATTTAGAGTGAATCCCCTAAAAATTACATTAAAATTGCATTAAAAAAAAAAAATTTTTAATTCGAAAAATTGCATTTTTATTTTAATGTAACGCTGCATTGGGCAAATAATGCATTTAGAGTGAATCCCCTAAAAATTACATTAAAATTGCATTAAAAAGAATATATTTTTAATGCGAAAAATTTGCATTTTTAATTTTAATATATCACTGCATTGCACAAATAATGCATTTAGAGTGAATCCCCAAACAGTTGCATTTAAATTGCATAAAAAAAATTTATTTTTAATTCAAAAAAATTGCATTTCTAATTTTAATTTAACATTGTGATGCACAAATAATGAATTTAGAGTGAATCCACAAGAAATTGCATTAAAATTGCATTAAAAAAAATTAATTTGTAATTCGAAAAAATTGCATTTTTATTTTAATGTAACACTGCATTGGGCAAATAATGCATTTAGAGTGAATCCCCTAAAAATTACATTAAAATTGCATTAAAAAAAATTAATTTTTAATTCGAAAAATTGCATTTTTATTTTAATGTAACGCTGCATTGGGCAAATAATGCATTTAGAGTGAATCCCCTAAAAATTACATTAAAATTGCATTAAAAAAAATTGATTTTTAATTCCCCCCCCGAAAAGCATTTGTATTGTAATGTCCGCGCATTGGCACTAAGATTAGAGTGACTCCCCCTAAACCTTCCCTTCACCTGCCTTTAAAAAAATCGATTTCAATGCGCCACATTTGCATTTGGTCTTTTACTCTATCACTGCATTGCACAAAGAATGCGTTGAGCGGAATCCCCCACACCGTTGCATTACATTGCATAAAAAACATATGGGTGCATTCAACACAATGCCTCTAATTTAATTCACATGTCCGGCACAAATAAGAATTAGCGTGAATCCACAAGAATTGCAGTAATAAAATGCATAAAAAAAAAGTATTGAGTCGAAAAAGTGGCCTTTTTAGTTCATGTAACACTGCCTTGGGCACTCAGCCTTTAGAGGGAATCCCAAAAATTGCCATACAATGCAATATCACAAAATTACGTTGGAACTCAACACACAAATTGCCTTTTACATTTAGATATCCACTTTTGGGAAAGCACTGCCTTTAGAGTGAATCGCCCACAAAATGCATGACAATTGCCTCAACAAAAATATTTTTTAAGTGAACCACTTGTTGCATTGTCATTTTAATCTCTCCGGCATTGGCAAATAAGGCAGGGAGAGGGAATCCCCAAACAGGTGCATTAAATGGAATAAAAAAAAGTTATTTGTAATTCAAAAAAATTGACTTATAAGTTTAATGAACAGGTGGGGAGCCCACAAAATACTGAATGGAGCGTGAATCCACAAGCAATTGCATGAAACTGGCAATTAAAAAAAGTAATTGGTAATTCGCCAATGCATTTTTTAATGTAAAACTGCATGGTGCAAAGAAGCATTGAGAGAGATCCCTAAAAATTGATGTAAAATGGATAAAAACAATATTTTTAATGCGAAAACGTGCATTTTTGAATTTAAGATCATGCATTGCACATAAGAATTTAGCTGAATCCCCACCCTCCTAAACTGCATTACACAATACTTTTAATCCAACCACATAGCATTTTCCGTACGTAACACTGCATGGGCAAATAATGATTAGAGTGAATCCTACAAATGCTTAAACTTGCCTTACCCCAACAAATTTACTCCAACACAATTGCCTTTTAATTAACTGTCACATGCCTGGGCAGCTAATGCATTTAGAGTGCATCCTAACATTACATTACATGGCATAAACGCATCTTTTACATTCGGAACCATTGTTTTTATTTAAGTAACGCGGCATGGGCAAATCCTCCATAGCGGAACCTGCATTTTTTTTAAGACACTGCATGGAAAAATAATGCATTTGAGTAATCCAAAAATTGCATTAAATGCATAAAAAAAAATTTTATCCAAAAATTGCATTTTTAATTTTAATGTAACTGCTTGGATAATAAGCATTAGATATCCCCAAAAAATCATAAAATTGCATTAAGAAAAATTAATTTAATCAAAAAATTGCACTTTAATTTAAGTATCACGCATGAAGAATAATGCATAAGTGATCCCAAAAAATGCATTAAAATAGCTAAAAAAATAATTTAATAAAAAAGCATTTTAAGTTTAATGGACACTGCATTGGAAAAATGCATTAAGTGAATCCAAAAAATTGATTAAAATGCATTAAAAAAATTAATTTTAACAAAAAATTGCATTTTAATTAAGTATCACTGCATTGAAATAATGCATTTAGAGTGAATCCCCAAAAAATTGCATTTAAATAGCCATAAAAAAAATAATTTTAATCCAAAAAATTGCATTTAATTTAATACACTGCATGGAAAATGCATTTAGAGTGAATCCCAAAAATTGCATTAAAATGCATTAAAAAAAATTTTTAATGCAAAAAATTGCATTTAATTTTAATGTACCTGCATGGACGAATATGCTTAAGTGAATCCCCAAAAAATGCATAAATGCAAAAAATAATTACAAAATGCTTTTAATAATATCATGCGAGATATGCATTGGTGAACCCCAAATGCATTAATGCAAGAAAATTTTATGCAAATGCCTTTTAATTTATACGCATTGAAATGCATGAGGAATCCAAATGCTTAACATAAAAAAAATATTATCAAAATGCATTTTAATTAGTACCTGCTTGAAACTTAGATGATCCAAAATGATAAAAGAAAAAATTATTTATAAAAATGATTTATTTATGTACTGCATTGAGAACTTAGAGTGTCCCTGCTAAGATAAAAATTTATCCAAAAGTTAAATAAGCATAAAAATTAATGCCAAAATGCATAACAAAAAATAATTTACAAAATTGTTAATTTAATATCCTGGAAAATTAGAGGAATCCAAATGCTAATCATAAAAAATTTAATCAAAAAAATTGCATTAATTAGATGAATATGCATTGATGACCAATGCATAAACAAAAAAAAATTTTAATTTATGTATCACTGCATTGAAGAAATAATGCATTTAGAGTGAATCCCCAAAAATTGCATTAAATTGCATAAAAAAATAATTTTTATGCAAAAAATTGCACTTTTAATTTTAATGTACACTGCATTGGATAATATGCATTTAGAGTGAATCCCCAAAAAATTGCATTAAATTGCATTAAAAAAATTAATTTTTAATGCAAAAAATGCACTTTTAATTTTAATGTATCACTGCATTGAAGAAATGCATTTAGAGTGATCCCCAAAAAATTGCATTAAAATAGCAATAAAAAAATAATTTTTAATCAAAAAAATTGCATTTTTAATTTAATGTATCACTGCATTGAGATAATAATGCATTTAGAGTGAATCCCAAAAAATTGCATTAAAATTGCATTAAAAAATTAATTTTTATGCTTTTAATGCATTTTGGGATTCACTCTAAATGCATTTCTCAAGCGTGTACATTAAATTAAATGAATTTTTGAAAAATTATTTTTTTATGATTTTAATGCAATTTTGGGATCACTCAAATGCATATTCCAATGCAGTACATTAATTAAAGCAATTTTTTGGAAAATATTTTTGATTTAATGCATTTGGGGATTCACTTAATGAATTCAATGCAGTGATACTTAAAATTAAAAGTGCAATTTTTTTGCATTAAAAATTAATTTTTCTTAATGCAATTTTAATGCAATTTTTTGGGGATTCACTCTAAATGCATTATTTCTTCAATGCAGTGATACATTAAAATTAAAAATGCAATTTTTTTGGATTAAAAATTAATATTTTTTAATGCAATTTTAATGCAATTTTTTGGGGATTCACTCTAAATGCATTATTTGTCCAATGCAGGGTTACATTAAAATTAAAAATTCAATTTTTTTGGATTAAAAATTTATTTTTTTTATGGCTCTTAAATGCAATTTTTTGGGGATTCACTCTAAATGCATTATTTCTTCAATGCAGTGATACATTAAAATTAAAAGTGCAATTTTTTTGCATTAAAAATTAATTTTTCTTAATGCAATTTTAATGCAATTTTTTGGGGATTCACTCTAAATGCATTATCTATCCAATGCAGTGATACATTAAAATTAAAAATGCAATTTTTTGGGATTAAAAATTTATTTTTTTTATTGCTATTTTAATGCAATTTTTGGGGATTCACTCTAAATGCATTATTTCTTCAATGCAGTGATACATTAAAATTAAAAGTGCAATTTTTTGCATTAAAAATTAATTTTTCTTAATGCAATTTTAATGCAATTTTTTGGGGATTCACTCTAAATGCATTATCTATCCAATGCAGTGATACATTAAAATTAAAAATGCAATTTTTTTTGATTAAATATTAATTTTTTTTATTGCGATTTTAATGCAATTTTTTGGGGATTCACTCTAAATGCATTATTTCGTCAATGCAGTGATACATTAAAATTAAAAGTGCAATTTTTTTGCATTAAAAATTAATTTTTCTTAATGCAATTTTAATGCAATTTTTTGGGGATTCACTCTAAATGCATTATCTATCCAATGCAGTGATACATTAAAATTAAAAATGCAATTTTTTTGGATTAAAAATTTATTTTTTTTATTGCTATTTTAATGCAATTTTTGGGGGATTCACTCTAAATGCATTATTTCTTCAATGCAGTGATACATTAAAATTAAAAGTGCAATTTTTTTGCATTAAAAATTAATTTTTCTTAATGCAATTTTAATGCAATTTTTTGGGGATTCACTCTAAATGCATTATCTATCCAATGCAGTGACACATTAAAATTAAAAGTGCAATTTTTTTGCATTAAAAATTAATTTTTCTTAATGCAATTTTAATGCAATTTTTTGTGGATTCACTCTAAATGCATTATTTCGTCAATGCAGTGATACATTAAAATTAAAAATGCAAATTTTTTGGATTAAAAGTTAATTTTTTTTAATGTAATTTTAATGCCATTTTCGGGGATTCACTCTAAATGCATTATTTCTTCAATGCAGTGACACATTAAAATTAAAAGTGCAATTTTTTTGCATTAAAAATTAATTTTTCTTAATGCAATTTTAATGCAATTTTTTGTGGATTCACTCTAAATGCATTATCTATCCAATGCAGTGATACATTAAAATTAAAAATGCAATTTTTTTGGATTAAAAATTTATTTTTTTTTATGCAATTTTAATGCAATTTTTTGGGGATTCACTCTAAATGCATTATTTCTTCAATGCAGTGATACATTAAAATTAAAAGTGCAATTTTTTTGCATTAAAAATTAATTTTTCTTAATGCAATTTTAATGCAATTTTTTGGGGATTCACTCTAAATGCATTATTTCTTCAATGCAGTGATACATTAAAATTAAAAGTGCAATTTTTTTGCATAAAAATTAATTTTTCTTAATGCAATTTTAATGCAATTTTTTGGGGATTCACTCTAAATGCATTATCTATCCAATGCAGTGATACATTAAAATTAAAAATGCAATTTTTTTGGATTAAAAATTTATTTTTTTATTGCTATTTTAATGCAATTTTTTGGGGATTCACTCTAAATGCATTATTTCTTCAATGCAGTGATACATTAAAATTAAAAGTGCAATTTTTTTGCATTAAAAATTAATTTTTCTTAATGCAATTTTAATGCAATTTTTTGGGGATTCACTCTAAATGCATTATCTATCCAATGCAGTGATACATTAAAATTAAAAATGCAATTTTTTTGGATTAAAAATTAATTTTTTTTATTGCTATTTTAATGCAATTTTTTGGGGATTCACTCTAAATGCATTATTTCTTCAATGCAGTGATACATTGAAATTAAAAGTGCAATTTTTTTGGATTATAAATTAATTTTTTTTATTGCTATTTTAATGCAATTTTTTGGGGATTCACTCTAAATGCATTATTTCTTCAATGCAGTGATACATTAAAATTAAAAGTGCAATTTTTTTGCATTAAAAATTAATTTTTCTTAATGCAATTTTAATGCAATTTTTTGGGGATTCACTCTAAATGCATTATCTATCCAATGCAGTGATACATTAAAATTAAAAATGCAATTTTTTTGGATTAAAAATTTATTTTTTTTTATGCAATTTTAATGCAATTTTTTGGGGATTCACTCTAAATGCATTATTTGCGCAATGCAGTGGTACATTAAATAAAAAATGCAATTTTTTTGCATTAAAAATTAATTTTTTTTAATGCAATTTTAATGCAATTTTTTGGGGATTCACTCTAAATGCATTATTTCTTCAATGCAGTGATACATTAAAATTAAAAATGCAATTTTTTTGGATTAAAAATTAATATTTTTTAATGCTATTTTAATGCAATTTTTGGGGATTCACACTAAATGCATTATTTGTCCAATGCAGTGTTACATTAAAATTAAAAATGCAATTTTTTTGCATTAAAAATTAATTTTTTTCAATGCAATTTTAATTCAATTTTTTGGGGATTCACTCTAAATGCATTATTTCTTCAATGCAGTGATACATTAAAATTAAAAATACAATTTTTTTTGGATTAAAAATTTATTTTTTTTTTGTTAACATTTTGGATTCACAATGCATTATCTCATCTGTACTAAAAAAATGCATTTTGATTAAATTTTTATGATTAGCTTTTGGATCACTATCATATTCCATGCGTGTACATTAAATAAAGCAATTTTTGATAAAATTTTTTTTTATGATTAATGCATTTGGGGTTCACCTAATGCTATCTCAAGCGGTACATAATAATCATTTTTGCTTAAAATTATTTTATGCATTAGCATTTGGATTCCTCTAAAGCTTTCCATGCAGTTAAATAAAGCATTTTTATTAATTTTTTTTTTGCTTTATGCAATTTTTGGGATCCTTATGCTTTTTCCATCAGTGTACATAATAATGATTTTGATTAAAATTATTTTTTTATGCATTTAACATTTTGGGTTCCATGCTTTCTCATGCAGTTCTAAAAAATCAATTTTTGTTAAATATTTTTTTATGCATTATCATTTTGGTTCACTCTAAAGCTTACATCGTCATAAATAATGCATTTTTGATAAATTATTTTTTATGATTTATGCATTTGGATCACTTAAACTATTCCAATGCGATTAATAAGCATTTTGATTAAATTATTTTTATGCATTTTAGCATTTTGGATTCACTCTAAATGCATTATTCTTCAATGCAGTGATAACATTAAAATTAAAAGTGCAATTTTTTTGCATAAAAATTAATTTTTCTTAATGCATTTTTTGATAAAAATGTTATTTTTTTTATTGCTTTAAATGCAATTTTTTGGGGGATTCCTCTAAATGCTATTTCTTCATGCAGTGGAAAAATCATAAAATTAAACGTGCAATTTTTTGCATTAAAATATTTTTCTAACTGCAATTTTATACGCTTTTTGGGGATTTTTTCTCTCTAATGCATTATTTCCTTCTTCATGCGTGTACATGAAATTAAGTGCATTTTTTTGCATTAAATTAAATTTTTCTTATGCAATTTAATGCCATTTTTTGGTATCCTCTCAGCTTTTTTCTTTCAATGCAGTGATACATTAAAATTACAAGGCAATTTTTTTTGCATTAAAAATTATTTTCTTAATCACTTTTTTGGGGCTTCACTCTAATCCTTATATGCTCACTTCAGTGTACATTACTTAAAAAATGCAATTTTTTGGTTACAATTTATTTTTTTATTGCTCTTTTAATGCAATTTTTGGGGATTCACTCTAAATGCATTATTTCTTCAATGCAGTGATACATTAAAATTAAAAGTGCAATTTTTTTGCATTAAAAATTAATTTTTCTTAATGCAATTTTAATGCAATTTTTTGGGGATTCACTCTAAATGCATTATCTATCCAATGCAGTGTTACATTAAAATTAAAAATGTAATTTTTTGGATTAAAAATTTATTTTTTTATTGCTATTTTAATGCAATTTTTTGGGGATTCACTCTAAATGCATTATTTCTTCAATGCAGTGATACATTAAAATTAAAAGTGCAATTTTTTTGCATTAAAAATTAATTTTTCTTAATGCAATTTTAATGCAATTTTTTGGGGATTCACTCTAAATGCATTATTATCCAATGCAGTGATACATTAAAATTAAAAATGCAAATTTTTTGATTAAAATTATTTTTTTAATGCTATTTTAATGCAATTTTTGGGGATTCACTCTAAATGCATTATTCTTCAATGCAGTGATACATTAAAATTAAAAGTGCAATTTTTTGGATTAAAAGTAATTTTTTTAATGCTAATTTTAATGCAATTTTTGGGGATTCACTCTAAATGCATCATTTCTTCAATGCAGTGATACATTAAAATTAAAATGCAAATTTTTTGGATTAAAAGTTAATTTTTTTTATTGCTATTTTAATGCAATTTTTTGGGGATTCACTCTAAATGCATTATATCTTCAATGCAGTGATACATTAAATTAAAAATGCAATTTTTTTGCATTAAAAATTAACTTTTTTTAATGCAATTTTAATGCTATTTTTTGGGGATTCACTCTAAATGCATAATTTGCGCAATGCAGTGTTACATTAAAATTAAAAATGCAATTTTTTTGGATTAAAAATTTATTTTTTCTATTGCTATTTTAATGCAATTTTTTGGGGATTCACTCTAAATGCATTATTTCTTCAATGCAGTGATACATTAAAATTAAAAGTGCAATTTTTTTGCATTAAAAATTAATTTTTCTTAATGCAATTTTAATGCAATTTTTTGGGGATTCACTCTAAATGCATTATCTATCCAATGCAGTGTTACATTAAAATTAAAAATGCAATTTTTTGGATTAAAAATTTATTTTTTTATTGCTCTTTTAATGCAATTTTTTGGGGATACACTCTAAATGCATTATTTCTTCAATGCAGTGATACATTAAAATTAAAAGTGCAATTTTTTTGCATTAAAAATTAATTTTTCTTAATGCAATTTTAATGCAATTTTTTGGGGATTCACTCTAAATGCATTATCTATCCAATGCAGTGATACATTAAAATTAAAAATGCAATTTTTTTGATTAAAAATTAATTTTTTTATTGCTATTTTAATGCAATTTTTTGGGGATTCACTCTAAATGCATTATTTCTTCAATGCAGTGATACATTAAAATTAAAAGTGCAATTTTTTTGCATTAAAAATTAATTTTTCTTAATGCAATTTTAATGCAATTTTTTGGGGATTCACTCTAAATGCATTATCTATCCAATGCAGTGTTACATTAAAATTAAAAATGCAATTTTTTGGATTAAAAATTTATTTTTTTATTGCTCTTTTAATGCAATTTTTTGGGGATACACTCTAAATGCATTATTTCTTCAATGCAGTGATACATTAAAATTAAAAGTGCAATTTTTTTGCATTAAAAATTAATTTTTCTTAATGCAATTTTAATGCAATTTTTTGGGGATTCACTCTAAATGCATTATCTATCCAATGCAGTGATACATTAAAATTAAAAATTCAATTTTTTTGGATTAAATATTTATTTTTTTTATGGCTATTTAAATGCAATTTTTTGGGGATTCACTCTAAATGCATTATTTCTTCAATGCAGTGATACATTAAAATTAAAAGTGCAATTTTTTTGCATTAAAAATTAATTTTTCTTAATGCAATTTTAATGCAATTTTTTGGGGATTCACTCTAAATGCATTATCTATCCAATGCAGTGTTACATTATAATAAAAATGCAATTTTTTTGTATTAAAAATTTTTTTTTTATTGCTAATTTAATGCAATTTTCGGGGATTCACTCTAAATGCATTATTTCTTCAATGCAGTGATACATTAAAATTAAAAGTGCAATTTTTTGGCATTAAAAATTAATTTTTCTTAATGCAATTTTAATGCAATTTTTTGGGGATTCACTCTAAATGCATTATCTATCCAATGCAGTGTTTCATTAAAATTAAAAATGCAATTTTTTGGATTAAAAATTTATTTTTTTTATTGCTATTTTAATGCAATTTTTTGGGGATTCACTCTAAATGCATTGCAGTAATACATTAAAATTAAAAGTGCAATTTTTTTGCATTAAAAATTAATTTTTCTTAATGCAATTTTAATGCAATTTTTTGGGGATTCACTCTAAATGCATTATATGCTCAATGCAGTGATACATTAAAATTAAAAATGCAATTTTTTTTGATTAAAAATTAATTTTTTTATTGCTATTTTAATGCAATTTTTTGGGGATTCACTCTAAATGCATTATTTCTTCAATGCAGTGATACATTAAAATTAAAAGTGCAATTTTTTTGCATTAAAAATTAATTTTTCTTAATGCAATTTTAATGCAATTTTTTGGGGATTCACTCTAAATGCATTATCTATCCAATGCAGTGATAAATTAAAATTAAAAATGCAATTTTTTTTTATTAAAAATTTATTTTTTTATTGCTCTTTTAATGCAATTTTTTGGGGATACACTCTAAGTGCATTATTTCTTCAATGCAGTGATACATTGAATTTAAAAGTGCAATTTTTTTGCATTAAATTTTAATGCAATTTTTTGGGGATTCACTCTAAATGCATTATCTATCCAATGCAGTGATACATTAAAATTAAAATGCAAATTTTTTGGATTAAAAGTTAATTTTTTTTATTGCTATTTTAATGCAATTTTTTGGGGATTCACTCTAAATGCATTATTTCTTCAATGCAGTGATACATTGAAATTAAAAGTGCAATTTTTTTGGATTATAAATTAATTTTTCTTAATGCAATTTTATTGCAATTTTTTGGGGATTCACTCTAAATGCATTATCTATCCAATGCAGTGATACATTAAAATTAAAAATGCAATTTTTTTGATTAAAAATTAATTTTTTTATTGCTATTTTAATGCAATTTTTTGGGGATTCACTCTAAATGCATTATTTCGTCAATGCAGTGATACATTGAATTTAAAAGTGCAATTTTTTTGCATTAAAAATTAATTTTTCTTAATGCAATTTTATTGCAATTTTTTGGGGATTCACTCTAAATGCATTATATGCTCGATTACATTAAAATTAGAAATGCAATTTTTTTGGATTAAAAATTTATTTTTTTTATTGCTATTTTAATGCAATTTTCGGGGATTCACTCTAAATGCATTATTTCTTCAATGCAGTGATACATTAAAATTAAAAGTGCAATTTTTTTGCATTAAAAATTAATTTTTCTTAATGCAATTTTAATGCAATTTTTTGGGGATTCACTCTAAATGCATTATCTATCCAATGCAGTGATACATTAAAATTAAAAATTCAATTTTTTTGGATTAAAAATTTATTTTTTTTATTGCTATTTTAATGCAATTTTTTGGGGATTCACTCTAAATGCATTATTTCTTCAATGCAGTGATACATTAAAATTAAAAGTGCAATTTTTTTGCATTAAAATTTAATTTTTTTTAATGTAATTTTAATGCAATTTTCGGGGATTCACTCTAAATGCATTATCTATCCAATGCAGTGTTACATTAAAATTAAAAATGCAATTTTTTTGATTAAAAATTTATTCTTTTTATTGCTATTTTAATGCAATTTTTTGGAGATTCACTCTAAATGCATTATTTCTTCAATGCAGTGATACATTAAAATTAAAAGTGCAATTTTTTTGCATTAAAAATTAATTTTTCTTAATGCAATTTTAATGCAATTTTTTGGGGATTCACTCTAAATGCATTATCTATCCAATGCAGTGATACATTAAAATTAAAAATGCAATTTTTTTGATTAAAAATTAATTTTTTTATTGCTATTTTAATGCAATTTTTTGGGGATACACTCTAAGTGCATTATTTCTTCAATGCAGTGATACATTGAATTTAAAAGTGCAATTTTTTTGCATTAAAAATTAATTTTTCTTAATGCAATTTTAATGCAATTTTTTGGGGATTAACTCTAAATGCATTATCTATCCAATGCAGTGATACATTAAAATTAAAAATGCAATTTTTTTGGATTAAAAATTTATTTTTTTTATTGCTATTTTAATGCAATTTTTTGGGGATTCACTCTAAATACATTATTTCTTCAATGCAGTGATACATTGAAATTAAAAGTGCAATTTTTTTGGATTATAAATTAATTTTTTTTATTGCTATTTTAATGCAATTTTTTGGGGATTCACTATAAATGCATTATTTCTTCAATGCAGTGATACATTAAATTTAAAAGTGCAATTTTTTGATTAAAATTATTTTTCTAATGCATTTTATTGCATTTTAAAATTAAAAATGCAATTTTTTGGATTAAAATTAATTTTTTTTAATGAAATTTTTAATGAATTTTTAGGGATTCACTCTAAATGCATTATTTTGCTCAAAGCAGTGACATAAATTAAAAATGCAATTTTTTGGATTAAAATTAAATTTTTTATGCAATTTAATGCAATTTTCGGGGATTCACTCTAAATTCATTATTTCTTCATGCCAGTGGGATACAATTAAATTAAAAGTGCAAATTTTTGTTGGATTAAAAATTTATTTTTTTATTGCTCTTTTAATGCAATTATTTGGGGATTCACTCTAAATGCATTATCTATCCAATGCAGTGATACATTAAAATTAAAAATGCAATTTTTTTGGATTAAAAATTTATTTTTTTTATTGCTATTTTAATGCAATTTTTTGAGGATTCACTCTAAATACATTATTTCTTCAATGCAGTGATACATTGAAATTAAAAGTGCAATTTTTTTGGATTATAAATTAATTTTTTTTATTGCTATTTTAATGCAATTTTTTGGGGATTCACTCTAAATGCATTATTTCGTCAATGCAGTGATACATTGAATTTAAAAGTGCAATTTTTTTGCATTAAAAATTAATTTTTCTTAATGCAATTTTAATGCAATTTTTTGGGGATTCACTCTAAATGCATTATTTCTTCAATGCAGTGATACATTAAAATTAAAATGCAAATTTTTTGGATTAAAAGTTAATTTTTTTTTATTGCTATTTTAATGCAATTTTTTGGGGATTCACTCTAAATGCATTATCTATCCAATGCAGTGATACATTAAAATTAAAATGCAAATTTTTTGGATTAAAAGTTAATTTTTTTTATTGCTATTTTAATGCAATTTTTTGGGGATTCACTCTAAATGCATTATTTCGTCAATGCAGTGATACATTGAATTTAAAAGTGCAATTTTTTTCAATTAAAATAAATATTTTTTACTGCAATTTTCATGCAATTTTATGGGTATTCACTCTAAATGCATTATTTCTCAATGCAGTGATACATTAAAATTAAAAGTGCAATTTTTTGGATTAAAAATTAATTTTTTTATGCTATTTTAATGCAATTTTTTGGGGATTCACTCTAAATGCATTATTCTTCAATGCAGTGATACATTAAAATTAAAAAGTGCAATTTTTTTGGATTAAAAATTAATTTTTTTAATGCTATTTTAATGCAATTTTTTGGGGATTCACTCTAAATGCATTATTCTTCCAATGCAGTGATACATTAAAATTAAAATGCAATTTTTTTGCATTAAAAATTAATTTTTAATGCAATTTAAATGCAATTTTTTGGGGATTCACTCTAAATGCATTATTTCTTCAATGCAGTGATACATTAAAATTAAAAGTGCAATTTTTTGGCATTAAAAATTAATTTTTCTTAATGCAATTTTAATGCAATTTTTTGGGGATTCACTCTAAATGCATTATATGCTCAATGCAGTGTTACATTAAAATTAAAAATGCAATTTTTTTGCATTAAAAATTTATTTTTTTATTGCTCTTTTAATGCAATTTTTGGGGATTCACTCTAAATGCATTATCTATCCAATGCAGTGATAAATTAAAATTAAAAATGCAATTTTTTTTTATTAAAAATTAATTTTTTTTAATGCTATTTTAATGCAATTTTTTGGGGATTCACTCTAAATGCATTATTTCGTCAATGCAGTGATACATTAAAATTAAAAGTGCAATTTTTTTTGCATTAAAAATTAATTTTTCTTAATGCAATTTTAATGCAATTTTTTGGGGATTCACTCTAAATGCATTATTTCTTCAATGCAGTGATACATTAAAATTAAAAATGCAATTTTTTTGGATTAAAAGTTAATTTTTTTTAATGCAATTTTAATGCAATTTTTGGGGATTCACTCTAAATGCATTATTTGCGCAATGCAGTGTTACATTAAAATTAAAAATGCAATTTTTTTGGATTAAAAATTTATTTTTTTTATTGCTATTTTAATGCAATTTTTTGGGGATTCACTCTAAATGCATTATTTCTTCAATGCAGTGATACATTAAAATTAAAAGTGCAATTTTTTTGCATTAAAAATTAATTTTTCTTAATGCAATTTTAATGCAATTTTTTGGGGATTCACTCTAAATGCATTATCTATCCAATGCAGTGATACATTAAAATTAAAAATGCAATTTTTTTGATTAAAAATTAATTTTTTTATTGCTATTTTAATGCAATTTTTTGGGGATTCACTCTAAATGCATTATTTCTTCAATGCAGTGATACATTAAAATTAAAAGTGCAATTTTTTTGCATTAAAAATTAATTTTTCTTAATGCAATTTTAATGCAATTTTTTGGGGATTCACTCTAAATGCATTATCTATCCAATGCAGTGATACATTAAAATTAAAAATTCAATTTTTTTGGATTAAATATTTATTTTTTTTATGTCTATTTAAATACCATTTTCGGGGATTCACTCTAAATGCATTATTTCTTCAATGCAGTGATACATTAAAATTAAAAGTGCAATTTTTTTGCATTAAAAATTAATTTTTCTTAATGCAATTTTAATGCAATTTTTTGGGGATTCACTCTAAATGCATTATTTCGTCAATGCAGTGATACATTAAAATTAAAAATGCAAATTTTTTGGATTAAAAGTTAATTTTTTTTAATGTAATTTTAATGCAATTTTTTGGGGATTCACTCTAAATACATTATTTCTTCAATGCAGTGATACATTGAAATTAAAAGTGCAATTTTTTTGGATTAAAAATTTATTTTTTTATTGCTCTTTTAATGCAATTTTTTGGGGATACACTCTAAGTGCATTATTTGCGCAATGCAGTGTTACATTAAATTTAAAATGCAATTTTTTTGGATTAAAAATTTATTTTTTTATTGCTATTTTAATGCAATTTTTTGGGGATTCACTCTAAATGCATTATTTCTTCAATGCAGTGATACATTAAAATTAAAAGTGCAATTTTTTTGCATTAAAAATTAATTTTTCTTAATGCAATTTTAATGCAATTTTTTGGGGATTCACTCTAAATGCATTATTTCTTCAATGCAGTAATACATTAAAATTAAAAGTGCAATTTTTTTGATTAAAAATTAATTTTTTTATTGCTATTTTAATGCAATTTTTTGGGGATTCACTCTAAATGCATTATTTCTTCAATGCAGTGATACATTAAAATTAAAAGTGCAATTTTTTGGCATTAAAAATTAATTTTTCTTAATGCAATTTTAATGCAATTTTTTGGGGATTCACTCTAAATGCATTATCTATCCAATGCAGTGATACATTAAAATTAAAATGCAAATTTTTTGGATTAAAAGTTAATTTTTTTTAATGTAATTTTAATGCCATTTTCGGGGATTCACTCTAAATGCATTATCTATCCAATGCAGTGACACATTAAAATTAAAAGTGCAATTTTTTTGCATTAAAAATTTATTTTTTTATTGCTCTTTTAATGCAATTTTTTGGGGATTCACTCTAAATGCATTATTTCTTCAATGCAGTGATACATTAAAATTAAAAGTGCAATTTTTTTGCATTAAAAATTAATTTTTCTTAATGCAATTTTAATGCAATTTTTTGGGGATTCACTCTAAATGCATTATCTATCCAATGCAGTGATACATTAAAATTAAAAATGCAATTTTTTTGGATTAAAAATTAATTTTTTTTATTGCTATTTTAATGCAATTTTTTGGGGATTCACTCTAAATGCATTATTTCTTCAATGCAGTGATACATTAAAATTAAAAGTGCAATTTTTTTGCATTAAAAATTAATTTTTCTTAATGCAATTTTAATGCAATTTTTGGGGATTCACTTTAAATGCATTATTTGCTCAATGCAGTGTTACATTAAAATTAAAAATGCAATTTTATTGAATTAAAAATTAATTTTTCTTAATGCAATTTTATTGCAATTTTTTGGGGATTCACTCTAAATGCATTATATGATCAATGCAGTGCTACATTAAAATTAAAAATGCAATTTTTGGATTAAAAATTATTTTTTTATTGCTATTTAATGCAATTTTTTTGGGTATTAACTCTAAATGCATTATTTCTTCATGCAGTGATACATTAAAAAAAAAATGCAATTTTTTGGATTAAAAATTTATTTTTTTTATGCATTTTAATGCAATTTTTTGGGGGATGTTACTCTAAATGCATTATTCCTTCAATGCAGTGATACGATTAAAATTAAACAAAATGCAATTTTTTGGATTAAAAATCAATTTTTTCAATTGGATTTCAAGTGTGATATCATAGAAAACGATAATGCATTTAGAGATAATACCTAATAAATTGCAGTAAAAAGAAATAAAAAATTAATTTTAATTCAAAAAAATAGCTTCCCTAATTTAATGTTAGATTGCTTCTTAAAGAAATAATTTATTTGGAGCGAATCCCCAAAAATTGAATTAAAATTGCATTTAGAAATTAATTTTTAATCTAAAAAAATAGCATTTTTAATTTTATGTAACATTGCATTGAACAAATAATGCATTTAGAGTGAATCCCCTAAAATTGCAGTAAATTGCTTTAAAAAAAATAATTTTTAATCCAAAAAATTGAATTTCTAATTTAATTTAACATTGCATTGCACAAATAATGCATTAGAGTGAACTCCCCAAAAAATGGCACTTAAAATTGCAATTAAAAAAATTAATATTAATCCAAAAAATTGCTTTTTTATTTTTAATGAACACTGCATTGGGCAAATAAGCATTCTAGAGTGAATCCCCTAAAAATTGCACTTAAAATTGAATCCTAAAACAAATTAATTTTTTAATAGAAAAAATTGCATTTTTAATTTAAATGTATCACTGCATGGAAGAAATAATGCATTTAGGAGTGATCCCCTAAAATTTGCATTATAAATGCATTAAAAAAATTAATTTGTTAATCCAAAAAAATTGCATTTCTAATTTTAATTTAACATTGCATTGCACTAATAATGAATTTAGAGTGATCCCCTAGCAATTGCATTAAATTGCATTTAAAAAATTAATTTTTAATCGAAAAATATTGCATTTTTAATTTAAATGTATCACTGCATGGAAGAAATAATGCATTTAGAGTGAATCCCATAGAAATTGCATTAAAATTGCATTAAAAAAAATTAATTATTAATCCAAAAAAATTGCATTTCTAATTTTAATTTAACATTGCATTGTACTAATAATGAATTTAGAGTGATTCCCCTAAAAATTGCATTAAAATTGCATTAAAAAAAATTAATATTTAAATAAATAAAATTGTCCTTTTAATATTAATGCAGCACTGCATTGAACCAGTAATGCATTTAGAGTGAATCCCTTGAAAATTGCATTAAAATTGCATTAAAAAAAATTAATATTTAAATAAATAAAATTGTCCTTTTAATATCAATGCAGCACTGCATTGAACCAGTAATGCATTTAGAGTGAATCCCCTGAAAATTGCATTAAAATTGCATAAAAAAAATTAATATTTAAATAAATAAAATTGTCCTTTTAATATTAATGCAGCACTACATTGAACCAGTAATGCATTTAGAGTGAATCCCCTGAAAATTGCATTAAAATTGCATTAAAAAAAATTAATATTTAAATAAATAAAATTGTCCTTTTAATATTAATGCAGCACTGCATTGAACCAGTAATGCATTTAGAGTGAATCCCCTGAAAATTGCATTAAAATTGCATTAAAAAAAATTAATATTTTAAATAAATAAAATTGTCCTTTTAATATTAATGCAGCACTGCATTGAACCAGTAATGCATTTAGAGTGAATCCCCTGAAAATTGCATTAAAATTGCATTAAAAAAAATTAATATTTAAATAAAAAAAAATTGTCCTTTTAATATTAATGCAGCACTGCATTGAACCAGTAATGCATTTAGAGTGAATCCCCTGAAAATTGCATTAAAAATGCATTTAAAAAAATTAATATTTAAATAAATAAAATTGTCCTTTTAATATTAATGCAGCACTACATTGAACCAGTAATGCATTTAGAGTGAATCCCAAGAAAATTGCATTAAAATTGCATTAAAAAAAATTAATATTTAAATAAATAAAATTGTCCTTTTAATATTAATGCAGCACTGCATTGAACCAGTAATGCATTTAGAGTGAATCCCCTGAAAATTGCATTAAAATTGCATTAAAAAAAATTAATATTTAAATAATTAAAATTGTCCTTTTAATATTAATGCAGCACTGCATTGAACCAGTAATGCATTTAGAGTGAATCCCCAGAAAATTGCATTAAAATTGCATTAAAAAAAATTAATATTTAAATAATTAAAATTGTCCATTTAATATTAATGCAGCACTGCATTGAACCAGTAATGCATTTAGAGTGAATCCCCTGAAAATTGCATTAAAAATGCATTAAAAAAATTAATATTTAAATAAATAAAATTGTCATTTTAATATTAATGCAGCACTGCATTGAACCAGTAATGCATTTAGAGTGAATCCCCTGAAAATTGCATTAAAATTGCATTAAAAAAAATTAATATTTAAATAAATAAAATTGTCCTTTTAATATTAATGCAGCACTGCATTGAACCAGTAATGCATTTAGAGTGAATCCCCCTGAAAATTGCATTAAAATTGCATTAAAAAAAATTAATATTTAAATAAATAAAATTGTCCTTTTAATATTAATGCAGCACTGCATTGAACCAGTAATGCATTTAGAGTGAATCCCCTGAAAATTGCATTAAAATTGCATTAAAAAAAATTAATATTTAAATAAATAAAATTGTCCTTTTAATATTAATGCAGCACTGCATTGAACCAGTAATGCATTTAGAGTGAATCCCCTGAAAATTGCATTAACATTAAAATTGCATTAAAAAAAATTAATACTTAAATAAATAAAATTGTCCTTTTAATATTAATGCAGCACTGCATTGAACCACTAATGCATTTAGAGTGAATCCCCTGAAAATTGCATTAAAATTGCATTAAAAAATATTAATATTAAAATAAAAAAAATTGTCTGCTTAATATTAATGCGGCACTGCATTGCACCAATAATGCATTTAGAGTGAATCCCCTGAAAATTGCATTAAAATTGCATTAAAAAAAATTAATACTTAAATAAATAAAATTGTCCTTTTAATATTAATGCAGCACTGCTTGAAGCCAAGTTAAGGCATTAGAGTGAATCCCCTGAAAATGGCATCTTTAAAATTGCATTAAAAAAAAAGTGAGTTAAAGAAATAAAGAATTGTCCTGTTTCATATGAATGCAGCACTGCATGAACCCGTACATGTACTTAGAGTGACTGCGCCCTGAAATTGCATTAAAATTGCATTAAAAAAAATTAATATTTAAAAATTAAAATTTCCTTTAATATAATGCCGCACTGCAGAACAGTAATGCTTAGAAGTGATCCCCTGAAAAATTGCATTAAAAATTGCATTAAAAAAAAATTATATATTTAATAAATAAAATTGTCCTGTTAATATTAATGCAGCCTGCATGAACCAGTAATGCATTTAGAGTGAATCCCCTGAAAATGCATTAAAATTGCATTAAAAAAAATTAATATTTAAATAAATAAAATTGGTCCTTTTAATATTAATGCAGCACTGCATTGAACCAGTAATGCATTTAGAGGAATCCCCTGAAATTGCATTAAATTGCATTAAAAAAAATTAATATTTAAATAATAAAAATTGTCCTTTTAATATTAATGCAGCACTGCATTGAACCGGAAGGACATTAGAGTGA
>NW_028259063.1:66749-100416 GCF_024713525.1 Acromyrmex echinatior
AAATTAGCTACCAAAAAATAAATTTTTAAACCAAACAAATTTCATTTTTCAAATTAATGTATCACTGTATTGCGCAAATAATGCATTTAGACTGACCCGCAAAAAAATTGCATTAAGTTCATAAAAAAAAAATTAATTTTTAATCCAAAAAAATTGCATTTTAATTTTAAATGTCTCACTGCATTGAGAAATAGCATTTAGAGTGAATCCCCAAAAATTGCATAAATAGCAATAACAAAAATAAATTTTTTAATCCAAAAAAATTGCATTTTTAATTTTAATGTAACCAACTGCATTGCGCCAAATTATCATTAAGTGAATCCCCCAAAAATTGCATTAAAATTGCATTAAAAAAAATTACTTTTAATCCAAAAAAATTGCATTTTTACTATTAATGTATCACTGCCGTTGCGCAATATGCATTAGAGTGAATCCCCACAAAATTGCTTAAAATTGCATAAAAAAAATAATTTTAATCCAAAAGAAGTTCATTTTTTAATTTTAATAATCCTGCATGAAGAATAAAAAAAAAATTGCCCCCCCCCATTTAGACTGCATCTCAAAAATGCATTAAAATAGCATAAAAAAATAAAATTTTAAACCAAAAAATTGCTTTTTTAATTTTAATGTATCACGCATTGAAGAAATAATGCATTGAGTGATCCCCAAAATGCATTAAATTGCATTAAAAAAAATTAAATCTTAAAATAAAACAAATTGTATTTTTAATCTATGTCAACACTGCATATAACACACAACAATTCATGCATTGAGAGGTTAAATACCCTAGAACATTGCATTAAATTGCATTCAAAAAAATTAATTTAATAAAAATTATCAAAAACAATTGTCCTTTTGTAATATTAATGTAACACTTCATTGAACAGTAATGCATTATGAGTGAATCTCCTAGAACATTGCGTTAAAAATTCCTTAAAAAAAATTTAATTTAATTTCGACAAAATGTCTTTTAATATTAATGTACGCCTGCATTTTGTCACTAATATGCCATTAGAGTGGAATCCCTAGAAAATGCATTAATTTCATTAAAAAAAATTAATATTAAAAAAAAAATTGTATTTTGATTATTATTGTAACACTGCTTGCACCAGTAAATTCATTTTAGAGTGATCACTGAAAATAGCATTAAAATTGCATGAAAAAATTATATTTAAAAAAAAAATTGTATCTTTAATATTATGTACCACTGCATTGCACCATAATGCATTCAGAGTGAATCCCGAGAAAATTGCATTAAAATTGCAATAAAAAAATTTATTTTAATTTCAAAAAATTTATTTTTAATATAATGTAACACTGCATTGTACCAGTAAGTCATTCGACTGAATCCCTAGAAAATAGCATTAAAATTGCATTAAAAAAAATTAATTCTAATTTCAAAAAAATTGTTTTTTAATATTAATGTAACACTGCCTTGCACAATGATGCATTCAGAGTGTATCTTAGAAAAATTGCGTTAATAGTGCATTTTAAAAAATTAATTTTTATTTAAAAAAAATTGTCATTTGAATATAATTTATCACTGCATTGCACCATAATGCATTTAGAGTGAATCCCTTGAAAATAGCATTAAACTTGCATTAAAAAAAATTAATTATAATTCAAGAAAAGTCTTTCTTAATATTATGTAACAATTCGTAGTACCAATAATGCACTAGAATATTGCATAAATTGCATTAAAAAAATTTAATTTTAATTTGAAAAAATTACTTTAATATTAATGTAACACTGCATTGCACCAGTATGCATTTATAGTGAATCCCTAGAAAGTAGCATTAAAATTGCATTAAAAAAATAATTCTAATTTCAAAAAAATTGTTTTTTAATATTAATGTAACACTGCATTGCACCAGTAATACATTAGAGTGAATCCCTAGAAAATAGCTTTAAAAAAATTGCAATTAAAAAAAATTAATTCTAATTTCAATAAATTGTTTTTTTTAATATTAATGTAACATGGCATTGCCCAGTAATGCAATTAGAGTGTATCTCAGAAAATTGCGTTAAAATTGCTTTCAAAAATTAATATTAAATAAAAAAAATTGTATTTTTAATATCATTGTAACACTGCATTGCACCAGTAATGCATTTAGAGTGAATCCCTAAAAATTGCATTAAAATAGCAATAAAAAAAAATAATTTTTAATCCAAAAAATTGCATTTTAATTTTAATGTAACACTGCATTGCGCAAATTATGCATTTAGAGTGAATCCCCAAAAATTTCATTAAAATGCATTAAAAAAATTAACTTTAATCCAAAAAAATTGCATTTTTAATTGTAATGTATCACTGCATTGCGCAAATAATGCATTAAGAGTGAATCCCCCAAAAAATGCATTAAAATTGCAAAAAAAAACAATTAATTTTTCACTGCAAAAAAATTACCTTTTTATTTTAATATATCACGGCTTGAAGAAATAATGCATTTTAGACTGATCACCAAAATTGCATTTAATAGCTATAAAAAAAAAATAATTTTAAAACACAAAAATGGCATTTTTAATTTTAATGTATCACTGCATTGAAGAAATAATGCATTTAGAGTGAATCCCCCAAAAAATTGCATTAATTGCATAAAAAAAACTTAATTTTTAATCCAAAAAATGCATTTTTTTTAATGTATACTGCATTGAAGAAAATTACTGCATTTAGAGTGAATCCCCAAAATTGCTTAAATAGCAATAAAAAAAAATAAATTTTTATCAAAAAAATTTCATTTTAATTGTTAATGTAAACACTGCATTGCGCAAATTATGCATTTAGGTGATCCCCAAATTGTATTAAAAATTGCATTAAAAAATTAACTTCATCCAAAAAAATTGCATTTTTATTTTAATGTATCACTGCATTGCGCAAATAATGCTTAAGAGTGAATCCCAAAAATTGCATTAAAATTGCAATAAAAAACTTATTTTTAATCCAAAGAATTACATTTTAATTTTCATATATCACGCATTGAGAATAATGCATTTAGACTGAATCATCAAAAAATTGCATTAAAATAGCAATAAAAAAATAAATTTTTAAACCAAAAAAATTGCATTTTTAATTTTAATGTATCACCGCATTGCAGAAATAATGCATTTAGAGTGAATCCCCAAAAAATTGCATTAAAATTGCATTAAAAAAAATTAATATTAAGTATTTTAATATGATGTAACACGCATAGCACCAGTAATGCATTTAGAGTGAATCCCTAGAAAAATGCATTAAAAATGGCATTAAAAAAATTAATTTTAATGTTCAAAAAAATTGTCTTTTTTAATATAATGTAACACTTCATTGCAACAGTAATGCATTAGAGTGAATCTCTAGAAAATTGCGTTAAAATTGCATTAAAAAAATTTAATTAATTTCGAAAAAATTGTCTTTTTATATTAATGTAAGACTGCATTGCTCTAATAATGCAATTAGAGTGAATCCCTAGAAAATTGCATTTAAATTCATTTAAAAAAATTAATATTAAAAAAAAAATTGTATTTTTAATATTATTGTAACACTGCATTGCACCAGTATTACATTTAGAGTGAATCCCTTGAAAATAGTATTAAAATTGCATTGAAAAAAATTAATATTAAAAAAAAAAATTGTATCTTTAATATTATTGTAACACTGCATTGCACCAGTAATGCATTTAGAGTGAATCCCGAAAAAATTGCATTAAAATTGCAAATAAAAGAATTAATTTTAATTTCAAAAAAATTTCCTTTTTAATATTAATGTAACACTGCATTACACCAATAATGCATTTAGAGTGAATCCCTAGAAAATAGCATTAAAATTGCATTAAAAAAAATTAATTCTAATTTCAAAAAAATTGTTTTTTTAATATTAATGTAACACTGCCTTGCACCAATGATGCATTCAGAGTGTATCTTAGAAAATTGCGTTAATATTGCATTTTAAAAAATTAATTTTTATTTCAAAAAAATTGTCATTTTAATATTAATTTATCACTGCATTGCACCAGTAATGCATTTAGAGTGAATCCCTTGAAAATAGCATTAAACTTGCATTAAAAAAAATTAATTATAATTTCAAGAAAATTTCTTTCTTATATTAATGTAACAATTCGTAGTACAATAATGCAGTTAGAGTGAATCCCTAGAATATTGCATTAAAATGGCATTAAAAAAATTTAATTTTAATTATCTTTAATATTAATGTACACTGCATTGCACCAGTAATGCATTTATAGTGAATCCCTAGAACAGTAGCATTAAAAGTGCATTAAAAAAATTATTTATAATTTCAAAAAAAGTGTTTTTTATATATTATTAACCTGCATTGCACCAGTAATACATTTAGAGTGAATCCCTAGAAAATAGCTTTAAAAAAATTGCATTAAAAAAATTAATTCTAATTTCAATAAATTGTTTTTTTAATATTAATGTAACATTGCATTGCACCAGTAATGCAAGTTAGAGTGTATCTCAGAAATTGCGTTAAAAATTGCATAAAAAAAAAATTATATTAAAATAAAATAATTGTCTTTTTAATAGTATGGTAACACTGCATTGCACCAATATGCATCTCGAATGAATCCCTAGAAAATTGCATTAAAATTGCTTTCAAAAAATTAATATTAAAAATAAAAAAAATTGTATTATTTAATATCATTGTAACACTGCATTGCACCAGTAATGCATTTGAAGTGAATCCCTAAAAATTGCATTAAAATAGCAATAAAAAAAAATTTTTTAATCCAAAAAAAGGGCATTTTTAATTTTAATGTACACTAGCTGCTTGTCGCAAATTATGCTTTAGAGTGAATCCCCAAAAAGTGCATTAAAATTGATGTAAAAAAAATTAACTTTTATCCAAAAAGATTGCATTTTTAATTGTAATTATCACTGCTGCGCCAATAACCTTAAGGTGAATCCAAAAATTGCATTAAAATTGCAAAAAAAAATTAATTTTTAATGCAAAAAACTTACATTTTTTTATTTTATATAATCACTGCATGAAGAATAATGCATTTAGACTGAATCACCAAAATTGCCTTTAATAGCTATAACAAAATAAATTTTTAAACCAAAAAATTGCATTTTTAATTTTAATGTAATCACTGCATTGAAGAACTAGCATTAGAGTGAACCCCAAAAAATTGCAATTAAAATTGCATAAAAAAAATAATTTTTAATCCAAATTGCATGTTTTTTTTAATGTATCACTGCATTGAGAAATAATGCATTTAGAGTGAATCCCCAAAAAATTGCATTAAAATAGCAATAAAAAAAATAAATTTTAATTCCAAAAATTGCATTTTATTTAATGTATCACTGCATTGCGCAAATTATGCATTTAGAGTGAATCCCCAAAAATTGTATTAAAAATTGCATTAAAAAAAATTAACTTTCAATCCAAAAAAATGCATTTTTAATTTTAATGTATCACTGTATTGCTCAAATAATGCATTAAGAGTGAATCCCCAAAAAATTGCATTAAAATTGCATAAAAAAAAATTAATTTTTAATCCAAAAAAATTGCATTTTAATTTTATATATCACTGCATTGAAGAATAATGCATTTAGACTGAATCATCAAAAAATTACATTAAAATAGCAATAAAAAAAATAAATTTTTAAACCAAAAAAAATTGCATTTTTAATTTTAATGTATCACTTGCATTGAAGAAATAATGCATTTATTTAGAGTGAATCCGCAAAAAATTGCATGAAAATTGCATTAAGAAAAAATTAATTTTAATGCAAAAAAATTGCATGTTTTAATTTTAATTTAACACTGCATGCGCAAATTAGGCATTTAGAGTGAATCCCCAAAAATTGCATTAAATTGCAATAAAAAAATTAACTTTAATCCAAAAAAATTGCATTTTTAATTTTAATATATCACTGCATTGCGCAAATAATGCATTTAGAGTGATCCCTAAAAAATTGCATTAAAATAGCAATAAAAAAATAAATTTTTAATCCAAAAAAATTGCATTTTTTAATTTTAGGTACACTGCATTGCGCAAATAATGCATTTAGAGTGAATATCCCCCAAAATTGCATTAAGATTGCATTAAAAAAAATTAACTTTTAATCCAAAAAAATTTCATTTTAAATTTAATGTATCACTGTATTGCGCAATAATGCAGTTAGACTGAATCCACAAAAAAATTGCATTAAAGTTGCATAAAAAATTAATTTTTAATCCAAAAAAATTGCATTTTTAATTTTAATGTATCACTGCATTGAAGAATAATGCATTTAGAGTGAATCCCCAAAAAATTGCATTAAATAGCATAAAAAAAATAAATTTTAAATCAAAAAAATTGCATTTTTAATTTAATGTAACACTGCTTGGCAATAATGCATTTAGAGTGAATCCCCGAAAATGGCATTAAAATTACATTAAAAAAAAATTAACTTTTAATCCAAAAAATTTGCATTTTTAATTTTAATGTATCACTGCATTGCTCAAATAATGCATTAAGATGAATCCCCAAAAAAATTGCATTAAAATTGCATAAAAAAAATTAATTTTTAATCCAAAAGATTACATTTTTAATTTTAATATATCACTGCATTGAAGAAATAATGCATTTAGACGGAATCATCAAAAAAATTGCATTAAAATAGCAATAAAAAAATAAATTTAAAACCAAAAAAAATTGCATTTTTAATTTTAATGTATCACCGCCGCGATTGGAAGAAATAATGCATTAGAGTGAATCCCAAAAAATTGCATTAAAATTGCATTAAAAAAAATTAATATTAAATAAAAAAAATTGTATTTTTAATATTATTATAACACTGCATAGCACCAGTAATGCATTTAGAGTGAATCCCTAGAAAATTGCATTAAATTACATTAAAAAAAAATTATTTTAAGTTCAAAAAAATTGTATTTTAATATTAATGTAACACTTCATTGCCAACAGTAATGCTTTAGAGTGAATCTCTAGGAAATTGCAGTAAAATTGCATTAAAAAAATTTAAATTTAATTTCGAAAAAATTGTCTTTTTAATATTAATGGTAACACTGCATTGCACTAATAATGCAATTAGAGTGAATCCCTAGAACATTGCATTAAAATTTCATTAAAAAAAATTATAGTAAAAAAAAAATTGTATTTTTAATATTATTGTAACCACTGCATTGCACCAGTAATGCATTTAGAGTGAATCCCTTGAAAATAGCATTAAAATTGCATTGAAAAAATTAATATTAAAAAAAAAATTGTATCTTTAATATTATTGTAACACTGCATTGCACCAGTATGCATTCAGAGTGTATCTTAGAAATTGCGTTAATATTGCATTTAAAAAATTACTTTTATTTAAAAAAAATTGTCATTTTAATATTAATTTATCACTGCATTGCACCAGTAATGCATTTAGAGTGAATCCCTTGAAATAGCATTAAAATTGCATTAAAAAAAATTAATTCTAATTTCAAGAAAAGTTCTTTCTTAATATTAATGTAACAATTCGTAGTACCAATCATGCATTTAGAGTGAATCCCTAGAATATTGCATTAAAATTGCATTAAAAAAATTTAATTTTAATTTGAAAAAAATTATCTTTAATATGAATGTAACACTGCATTGCACCAGTAATGCATTTATAGTGAATCCCTAGAAAGTAGCATTAAATTGCATTAAAAAATTAATTCTAATTTCAAAAAAATTGTTTTTTTAATATTAATGTAACAACTGCGTTGCACCAATAATACATTTAGTATGAATCCCTGGAAAATAGCTTTAAAAAATTGCATTAAAAAAATTAATTCTAATTTCAAAAAAATTGTTTTTTTAATATTAATGTAACATTGCATTGCACCAGTAATGCAATTAGAGTGTATCTTAGAAAATTGCGTTAAAATTGCATAAAAAAAAATTAATATTAAAATAAAATAAATTGTCTTTTTAATATTAATGTAACACTGCATTGCACCAATAATGCATTTCGAATGAATCCCTAGAAAATTGCATTAAAATTGCTTTCAAAAAATTAATATTAAAATAAAAAAAAATTGTATTTTAATATCATGTAACACGGCATTGCACCAGTAATGCATTTAGAGTGAATCCCCGAAAATTGCATTAAAATAGCAATAAAAAAAATAAATTTTTAATCCAAAAAAATTGCATTTTTAATTTTAATGTAACACTGCATTGCGCAAATTATGCATTTAGAGTGAATCCCCGAAAATGGCATTAAAATTACATTAAAAAAAATTAACTTTTAATCCAAAAAATTTGCATTTTTAATTTTAATGTATCACTGCATTGACGAAATAATGCATTTAGAGTGAATCCCCAAAAAATTGCATTAAAATTGCAATAAAAAAAATTATTTTTTAATGCAAAAAAATTGCACTTTTAATTTTAATGTATCACTGCATTGAAGAAATAATGCATTTAGAATGAATCCCCAAAAAATTGCATTAAAATTGCATTAAAAAAAATTATTTTTTATCGCAAAAAAATTGCATTTTTAATTTTAATGTATCACTGCATTGAAGAAATAATGCATTTAGAGTGAATCCCCAAAAAATTGCATTTAAATTGCATAAAAAAAAATTAATTTTTAATGCAAAAAAATTGCATTTTTAATTTTAATGTAACACTGCATTGTGAAAATAATGCATTCATAGTGAATCCCCAAAAAATTGCATTAAAATAGCAATAAAAAAAAATTAACTTTTAATCCAATAAAATTGCATTTTTAATTTTAATGTAACACTGTATTGCGCAAATTATGCATTTAGAGTGAATCCCCGAAAATCGCATTAAAAATGCAATAAAAAAATAAATTTTAATCCAAAAAATTGCATTTTTAATTTTAATGTATCACTGCATTGCGCAAATATGCATTTAAGAGTGAATCCCCAAAAATTGCATTAAATGGCATAAGAAAAAAATATTTTAATCCAAAAAAAATTGCATTTTAAATTTTAATGTAACACTGCGTTGGGCAAATAATGCATTTAGAGCTGAATCCATCAAAAAATTGCATTAAAATAGCAATAAAAAAAATAAATTTTTAATCCACAAAAATTGCATTTTTAATTTTAATGTATCACTGCACTGAAGAAATAATGCATTTAGACTGAATCCACAAAAAATTGCATTAAAATTGCATTTAGAAAAATTAATTTTTAAATCTAAAAAATTGCATTTTTAATTTTAATGTATCACTGCATAGAAGAAATAATGCATTTAGAGTGAATCCCCAAATAATTGCATTAAAATAGCCATAAAAAAAATAAATTTTTAATCCAATAAAATTGCATTTTTAATATCATTGTAACACTGCATTGCACCAGTAATGCATTTAGAGTGAATCCCTAAAAATTGCATTAAAATAGCAATAAAAAAAATAAATTTTTAATCCAAAAAAATTGCATTTTTAATTTTAATGTATCACTGCATTGAAGAAATAATGCATTTAGAGTGAATCCCCAAAAAATTGAATTAAAATAGCAATAAAAAAGATAAATTTTTAATTCAATAAAATTGCATTTTTAATTTTAATGTAACACTGCATTGCGCAAATAATGCATTTAGAGTGAATCTCCAAAAATTGCATTAAAATTGCATTAAAAAAAATTAATTTTAATTTCAAAAAAATTGTCTTTTTAATATTAATGTAACACTTCATTGCAACAGTAATGCATTTAGAGTGAATCTCTAGAAAATTGCGTTAAAATTGCATTTAAAAAATTTAATTTAATTTCTAAAAAAATTGTCTTTTTAATATTAATGTAACACTGCATTGCACTAATAATGCAATTAGAGTGAATCCCTAGAAAATTGCATTAAAATTTCATTAAAAAAAATTAATATTAAAAAAAAAATTGTATTTTTAATATTATTGTAACACTGCATTGCACCAGTATTACATTTAGAGTGAATCCCTTGAAAATAGTATTAAAATTGCATTAAAAAAAAATGCAATTTTTTTGGATTAAAAATTAATTTTTTTTTATGCAATTTTAATGCAATTTTTTGGGGATTCACTCTAAATGCATTATTTCTTCAATGCAGTGATACATTAAAATTAAAAATTCAATTTTTTTGGATTAAATATTTATTTTTTTTATGGCTATTTAAATGCAATTTTTTGGGGATTCACTCTAAATGCATTATTTCTTCAATGCAGTGATATATTAAAATTAAAAATATAATTTTTTTGCATTAAAAATTAATTTTTTTTTTTGCAATTTTAATGCAATTTTTGGGGGATTCACTCTTAATGCATTATTTGCGCAATGCAGTGATACATTAAAATTAAAAATGCAATTTTTTTGGATTAAAAGTTAATTTTTTTTAATGTAATTTTAATGCAATTTTCGGGGATTCACTCTAAATGCATAATTTGCGCAATGCAGTGTTACATTAAAATTAAAAATGCAATTTTTTTGGATTAAAAATTTACTTTTTTATTGCTAATTTAATGCAATTTTCGGGGATTCACTCTAAATGCATTACTGGTGCAATGCAGTGTTACAATGATATTAAAAATACAATTTTTTTTATTTTAATATTAATTTTTTTGAAAGCAATTTTAATGCAATTTTCTAGGGATTCATTCGAAATGCATTATTGGTGCAATGCAGTGTTACATTAATATTAAAAAGACAATTTATTTTATTTTAATATTAATTTTTTTTTATGCAATTTTAACGCAATTTTCTAAGATACACTCTAATTGCATTACTGGTGCAATGCAATGTTACATTAATATTAAAAAAACAATTTATTTGAAATTAGAATTAATTTTTTTAATGCAATTTTTTTAAAGCTATTTTCTAGGGATTCACTCTAATTGCATTACTGGTGCAATGCAATGTTACATTAATATTAAAAAAACAATTTTTTTGAAATTAGAATTAATTTTTTTAATGCAATTTTAATGCTACTTTCTAGGGATTCACTATAAATGCATTACTGGTGCAATGCAGTGTTACATTCATATTAAAGATAATTTTTTTCAAATTAAAATTAAATTTTTTTAATGCAATTTTAATGCAATATTCTAGGGATTCACTCTAAATGCATTATTGGTACTACGAATTGTTACATTAATATTAAGAAAGAAATTTTTTTGAAATTAGAATTAATTTTTTTTAATGCAATTTTAATGCTATTTTCAAGGGATTCACTCTAAATGCATTACTGGTGCAATGCAGTGATAAATTAATATTAAAATGACAATTTTTTTGAAATAAAAATTAATTTTTTAAAATGCAATATTAACGCAATTTTCTAAGATACACTCTGAATGCATTACTGGTGCAATGCAGTGTTACAATAATATTAAAGATAAAATTTTTTTTTTTAATATTAATTTTTTTCAATGCAATTTTAATGCTATTTTCAAGGGATTCACTCTAAATGCATTACTGGTGCAATGCAGTGTTACAATAATATTAAAAATACAATTTTTTTTTTAATATTAATTTTTTTTAATGAAATTTTAATGCAATTTTCTAGGGATTCACTCTAATTGCATTATTAGTGCAATGCAGTGTTACATTAATATTAAAAAGACAATTTTTTCGAAATTAAATTAAATTTTTTTAATGCAATTTTAACGCAATTTTCTAGAGATTCACTCTAAATGCATTACTGTTGCAATGCAGTGTTACATTAATATTAAAAAGACAATTTTTTTGAAATTAAAATTAATTTTTTTTAATGTAATTTTAATGCAATTTTCTAGGGATTCACTCTAAATGCATTACTGGTGCTATGCAGTGTTATAATAATATTAAAAATACAATTTTTTTTATTTTAATATTAATTTTTTTTAATGCAATTTTAATGCAATTTTTTGGGGATTCACTCTAAATGCATTATTTCTTCAATGCGGTGATACATTAAAATTAAAAATGCAATTTTTTTGGTTTAAAAATTTATTTTTTTTATTGCTATTTTAATGCAATTTTTTGATGATTCAGTCTAAATGCATTATTTCTTCAATGCAGTGATATATTAAAATTAAAAATGTAATTCTTTTGGATTAAAAATTAATTTTTTTTATGCAATTTTAATGCAATTTTTTGGGGATTCACTCTTAATGCATTATTTGCGCAATGCAGTGATACATTAAAATTAAAAATGCAAATTTTTTGGATTAAAAGTTAATTTTTTTTAATGTAATTTTAATGCCATTTTCGGGGATTCACTCTAAATGCATAATTTGCGCAATGCAGTGTTACATTAAAATTAAAAATGCAATTTTTTTGGATTAAAAATTTATTTTTTTTATTGCTATTTTAATGCAATTTTTTGGGGATTCACTCTAAATGCATTATTTCTTCAATGCAGTGATACATTAAAATTAAAAATGCAATTTTTTTGGATTAAAAATTAATTTTTTTTTATGCAACTTTAATGCAATTTTTTGTGGATTCAGTCTAAATGCATTATTTGCGCAATGCAGTGATACATTAAATTTAAAAATGCAATTTTTTTGGATTAAAAGTTAATTTTTTTTAATGCAATCTTAATGCAATTTTTGGGGATTCACTCTAAATGCATTATTTGCGCAATGCAGTGTTACACTAAAATTAAAAATGCAATTTTTTTGGATTAAAAATTTATTTTTTTTATTGCTATTTTAATGCAATTTTTAGGGATTCACTCTAAATGCATTATTTGCGCAATGCAGTGATACATTAAAATTAAAAATGCAATTTTTTTGGATTAAAAGTTAATTTTTTTTATTGCAATTTTAATGCAATTTTTGGGGATTCACTCTAAATGCATAATTTGCGCAATGCAGTGTTAAATTAAAATTAAAAATGCAATTTTTTTGCATTAAAAATTAATTTTTCTTAATGCAATTTTCATGCAATTTTTTGGGGATTCACTCTAAATGCATTATTTCTTCAATGCAGTGATACATTAAAATTAAAAATGCAATTTTTTTGGTTTAAAAATTTATTTTTTTTATTGCTATTTTAATGTAATTTTTTGATGATTCAGTCTAAATGCATTATTTCTTCAATGCAGTGATACATTAAAATTAAAAATGCAATTTTTTTGGATTAAAAATTTATTTTTTTTTATGCAATTTTAATGCAATTTTTTGGGGATTCACTCTAAATGCATTATTTGCGCAATGCAGTGATACATTAAAATTAAAAATGCAATATTTTTTAATTGAAAGTTAATTTTTTTTAATGCAATTTTAATGCAATTTTTGGGGATTCACTCTAAATGCATAATTTGCGCAATGCAGTGTTACATTAAAATTAAAAATGCAATTTTTTTGGATTAAAAATTTATTTTTTTTATTGCTATTTTAATGCAATTTTTTGGGGATTCACTCTAAATGCATTATTTCTTCAATGCAGTGATACATTTTAAAAAAATGCAATTTTTTTGGATTAAAAATTTATTTTTTTTTATGCAATTTTAATGCAATTTTTTGGGGATTCACTCTAAATGCATTATCTATCCAATGCAGTGATACATTAAAATTAAAAATTCAATTTTTTTGGATTAAATATTTATTTTTTTTATGGCTATTTAAATGCAATTTTTTGGGGATTCACTCTAAATGCATTATTTCTTCAATGCAGTGATACATTAAAATTAAAAATATAATTTTTTTGCATTAAAAATTAATTTTTTTTTTTGCAATTTTAATGCAATTTTTTGGGGATTCACTCTTAATGCATTATTTGCGCAATGCAGTGATACATTAAAATTAAAAATGCAAATTTTTTGGATTAAAAGTTAATTTTTTTTAATGTAATTTTAATGCAATTTTCGGGGATTCACTCTAAATGCATAATTTGCGCAATGCAGTGTTACATTAAAATTAAAAATGCAATTTTTTTGGATTAAAAATTTATTTTTTTTATTGCTATTTTAATGCAATTTTTAGGGATTCACTCTAAATGCATTACTGGTGCAATGCAGTGTTACAATGATATTAAAAATACAATTTTTTTTATTTTAATATTAATTTTTTTGAAAGCAATTTTAATGCAATTTTCTAGGGATTCATTCGAAATGCATTATTGGTGCAATGCAGTGTTACATTAATATTAAAAAGACAATTTATTTTATTTTAATATTAATTTTTTTTTATGCAATTTTAACGCAATTTTCTAAGATACACTCTAATTGCATTACTGGTGCAATGCAATGTTACATTAATATTAAAAAAACAATTTATTTGAAATTAGAATTAATTTTTTTAATGCAATTTTTTTAAAGCTATTTTCTAGGGATTCACTCTAAATGTATTACTGGTGCAATGCAGTGTTACATTAATATTAAAAAAACAATTTTTTTGAAATTAGAATTAATTTTTTTAATGCAATTTTAATGCTACTTTCTAGGGATTCACTATAAATGCATTACTGGTGCAATGCAGTGTTACATTAATATTAAAGATAATTTTTTTCAAATTAAAATTAAATTTTTTTAATGCAATTTTAATGCAATATTCTAGGGATTCACTCTAAATGCATTATTGGTTCTACGAATTGTTACATTAATATTAAAAAAGAAATTTTTTTGAAATTAGAATTAATTTTTTTTAATGCAATATTAATGCTATTTTCAAGGGATTCACTCTAAATGCATTACTGGTGCAATGCAGTGATAAATTAATATTAAAATGACAATTTTTTTGAAATAAAAATTAATTTTTTAAAATGCAATATTAACGCAATTTTCTAAGATACACTCTGAATGCATCATTGGTGCAAGGCAGTGTTACATTAATATTAAAAAAACAATTTTTTTGAAATTAGAATTAATTTTTTTTAATGCAATTTTAATGCTATTTTCTAGGGATTCACTCTAAATGCATTACTGGTGCAATGCAGTGTTACATTTATATTAAAAATAAAATTTTTATGAAATTAAAATTAATTTTTTATATTGCAATTTTAATGCAATTTTCTAGGGATTCACTCTAAATGCATTACTGGTGCAATGCTGTGTTACAATAATATTAAAGATACAATTTTTTTTTTAATATTAATTTTTTTCAATGCAATTTTAATGCTATTTTCAAGGGATTCACTCTAAATGCATTACTGGTGCAATGCAGTGTTACAATAATATTAAAAATACAATTTTTTTTTTATTTTTAATTTTTTTTAATGAAATTTAAATGCAATTTTCTAGGGATTCACTCTAATTGCATTATTAGTGCAATGCAGTGTTACATTAATATTAAAAAGACAATTTTTTTAGAAATTAAATTAAATTTTTTTAATGCAATTTTAACGCAATTTTCTAGAGATTCACTCTAAATGCATTACTGTTGCAATGAAGTGTTACATTAATATTAAAAAAACAATTTTTTTGAAGTTAAAATTAATTTTTTTTAATGCAATTTTAATGCAATTTTCTAGGGATTCACTCTAAATGCATTACTGGTGCAATGCAGTGTTACATTAATAGAAAAAGACTTTTTTTTTATTTTAAAATTAATTTTTTTTAATGCAATTTACATGCAATTTTTTGGGGATTCACTCTAAATGCATTATTTCTTCAATGCAGTGATACATTAAAATTAAAAATGCAATTTTTTTGGTTTAAAAATTTATTTTTTTTATTGCTATTTTAATGCAATTTTTTGGTGATTCAGTCTAAATGCAATATTTCTTCAATGCAGTGGTATATTAAAATTAAAAATGTAATTTTTTTGGATTAAAAATTAATTTTTTTTTATGCAATTTTAATGCAATTTTTTGGGGATTCACTCTTAATGCATTATTTGCGCAATGCAGTGATACATTAAAATTAAAAATGCAATTTTTTGGATTGAAAGTTAATTTTTTTTAATGCAATTTTAATACAATTTTTGGGGATTCACTCTAAATGCATAATTTGCGCAATGCAGTGTTACATTAAAATTAAAAATGCAATTTTTTTGGATTAAAAATTTATTTTTTTTATTGCTATTTTAATGCAATTTTTAGGGGATTCACTCTAAATGCATTATTTCTTCTATGCAGTGATACATTAAAATAAAAATGCAATTTTTTTGGATTAAAAATTAATTTTTTTTAATGCCATTTTAATGCAATTTTTTGGGGATTCACTCTAAATGCATTATTTCTTCTATGCAGTGATACATTAAAATTAAAAATGCAATTTTTTGGTTTAAAAATTTATTTTTTTTATAGCTATTTAAATGCAATTTTTTGGTGATTCAGTCTAAATGCATTATTTCTTCAATGCAGTGATTCATTAAAATTAAAAATGCAATTTTTTTGGATTAAAAATTAATTTTTTTTTTTGCAATTTTAATGCAATTTTTTGGGGATTCACCCTAAATGCATTATTTGCCGAATGCAGTGTTACATTAAAATTAAAAATGCAATTTTATTGGATTAAAAGTTAATTTTTTAAATGCAATTTTAATGCAATTTTTGGGGATTCACTTTAAATGCATTATTTGCGCAATGCAGAAATGCAATTTTTTTGGATTAAAATTTATTTTTTTTAATGCAAGTTTAATGCAATATTTAGGGGTTCACTCTAAATGCATTATTTGCCCAATGCAGTGATACATTAAAATTAAAAATGCAACTTTTTTGGATTAAAATTTAAATTTTTTTAATGCAATTTTAATGCAATTTATTGGGAATTCACTCTAAATGCATTATTTCTTCAATGCAGTGATACATTAAAATTAAAAATGCAATTTTTTGGATTAAAAATTTATTTTTTTTAATGCTATTTTAATGCAATTTTTTGGGGATTCACTCTAAATGCATAATTTGCGCAATACAGTGTTACATTAAAATTAAAAATGCAATTTTATTGGATTAAAAGTTAATTTTTTAAATGCAATTTTAATGCAATTTTTGGGGATTCACTTTAAATGCATTATTTGCTCAATGCAGTGTTACATTAAAATTAAAAATGCAATTTTTTTGGATTAAAATTAATTTTTTTTATTGCTAATTTTACACTCTAAATGCATTATTTCTTCAATGCAGTGATACATTAAAATTAAAAGTGCAATTTTTTTGCATTAAAAATTAATTTTTCTTAATGCAATTTTAATGCAATTTTTTGGGGATTCACTCTAAATGCATTATTTCTTCAATGCAGTGATACATTAAAATTAAAAGTGCAACTTTTTTGCATTAAAAATTAATTTTTTTTAATGCAATTTTAATGCAATTTTTGGGGATTCACTCTAAATGCATTATATGCTCAATGCAGTGTTACATTAAAATTAAAAATGCAATTTTTTTGCATTAAAAATTTATTTTTTTATTGCTCTTTTAATGCAATTTTTGGGGATTCACTCTAAATGCATTATTTCTTCAATGCAGTGATACATTTTAAAAAAATGCAATTTTTTTGGATTAAAAATTTATTTTTTTTTATGCAATTTTAATGCAATTTTTTGGGGATTCACTCTAAATGCATTATTTGCGCAATGCAGTGTTACATTAAAATTAAAAATATAATTTTTTGGATTAAAAATTTATTTTTTTTATTGCTATTTTAATGCAATTTTTTGGGGATTCACTCTAAATGCATTATTTGCCCAATGCAGTGTTATATTAAAATAAAGATGCAATTTTTTTGGATTAATAATTAATTTTTTTTATGCAATTTTAATGCAATTTTTAGGGGTTTCACTCTAAATGCATTATTTCTTCAATGCAGTGATACATTATAATTAAAAATGCAATTTTATGGATTAAAATTTAATTTTTTAAATGCAATTTTAATGCAATTTTTTGGGGATTCACTCTAAATGCATTATTTGCACAATGCAGTGATACATTAAAATTAAAAATGCAACTTTTTTGGATTAAAAGTTTATTTTTTTTAATGCAATTTTAATGCAATTTTTTGGGGATTCACTCTAAATGCATTATTTGCACAATGCAGTGTTACATTAAAATTAAAAATGCAATTTTTATGAATTAAATATTAATTTTCTTTAATGCAATTTTAATGCAATTTTTTGGGGATACACTCTAAATGCATTATTTGCCCAATGCAGTGATACATTAAAATTAAAAATGCAATTTTTTTGGATTAAAAGATAATTTTTTTTAATGCAAGTTTAATGCAATTTTAGGGGATTCACTCTTAATGCATTATTTGCGCAATGCAGTGACACATTAAAATTAAAAATGCAAATTTTTTGGATTAAAAGTTAATTTTTTTTAATGTAATTTTAATGCCATTTTCGGGGATTCACTCTAAATGCATTATTTCTTCAATGCAGTGATACATTAAAATTAAAAATGCAAATTTTTTGGATTAAAAGTTAATTTTTTTTAATGTAATTTTAATGCAATTTTCGGGGATTCACTCTAAATGCATTATATGCTCAATGCAGTGTTACATTTAAATTAAAAATGCAATTTTTTTGGATTAAAAATTTTTTTTTTATTGCTAATTTAATGCAATTTTCGGGGATTCACTCTAAATGCATTATTTCTTCAATGCAGTGATACATTAAAATTAAAAGTGCAATTTTTTTGCATTAAAAATTAATTTTTCTTAATGCAATTTTAATGCAATTTTTTGGGGATTCACTCTAAATGAATTATTTGCGCAATGCAGTGTTACATTAAAATTAAAAATGCAATTTTTTTGATTAAAAATTTATTCTTTTTATTGCTATTTTAATGCAATTTTTTGGAGATTCACTCTAAATGCATTATTTCTTCAATGCAGTGATACATTAAAATTAAAAATGCAATTTTTTTGGATTAAAAGTTAATTTTTTTTAATGCAATTTTAATGCAATTTTTGGGGATTCACTCTAAATGCATTATTTGCGCAATGCAGTGTTACATTAAAATTAAAAATGCAATTTTTTTGTATTAAAAATTTTTTTTTTATTGCTAATTTAATGCAATTTCTGGGGATTCACTATAATGCATTATTTCTCGATGCAGTGATACATTAAAATTAAAAGTGCATTTTTTTTGCATTAAAATTAATTTTTTTTAATGTAATTTAATGGCAATTCGGGGACTCAATCTAAAGGCATAATTTGCGGCAATGCAGTGTACATTAAAATTAAAAAACCAGCAATTTTTTGGATTAAAAAATGTATTTTTTTAATGCTATTTTTAATGCATGTATTGGGGGGATTCACTCTAAATGCATTATTTCTCCCCCCCCCCATGCAGTGCTACATTAAAATTAAAAATGCAATTTTTTGGATGTAAAAGTTATTTTTGTTAATGTAATTTATTGCATTTCGGGGATTCACTCTAAATGCATAATTGCGCAATGCAGTGATACATTAAAATTTAAACATGCCAATTTTTGGATTAAAAGTAAATTTTTTTTAAGCAATCTTAATGCAATTTTGGGGATTCACTCTAAATGATTATTTGCGCAGGCAGTGTCCCAATAAAATAAAAATGCACTTTTTTGGATTTAAATAATTTTCTAAATGCAATTTTAATGAAATTTTTTGGGATTCCTCTAAAGCTTATTGCTTCAATGCAGTGATACATTAAATAGAATGCAATTTTTTGCATTAAAAATTATTTTCTAAATGCAATTTTGTGCAATTTTTTGGGATTCCTCTAAATGCATTATTTCTTCATGCAGTGATACCATTAAATAAAAAGGCAATGTTTTTGGATTAAAAAGTGAAGTTTTTTATGTAATGTTCAATGCATTTTGGGGATTCACTCTAAAGCATTATCGGCTCAAGCAGTGTACATTAAAATAAAAATGCAATTTTTTTGGATTTAAAAATTTACTTTTTTATTGCTAATTTAATGCCATTTTCGGGGATTCATCTAAATGCATATGTCTTCAATGCAGGATACATCAAATACCACACAATGAAATTTTTTTGAGATTAAAGTTAATGTTTTTTAATGCAATTTTAATGCCAATTTTCGGGATTCACTTTAAATGCATTATTTGCGCAATGCAGTGTTACATGAAAATTAAAAAATGCAATTTTATGAATTAAAAATTTATCTTTTTTTATTGCTATTTAATGCAATTTCGGGGATTCACTCTAAAGCCTAATTTGCGCAATGCAGTGATACATTAAAATTAAAAATGCAATTTTTATGGATTAAAAGTTAATTTTTTTTAATGCAGTTTTAATGCAATTTTCGGGGATTCACTCTAAATGCATTATTTCTTCAATGCAGTGATACATTAAAAAAAAATGCAATTTTTTTGGATTAAAAGTTAATTTTTTTAATGCAATTTTAATGCAATTTTTGGGGATTCACTTTCAATGCATTATTTGCGCAATGCAGTGATACATTAAAATTAAAAATGCAATTTTTTTGGATTAAAAATTTATTTTTTTTATTGCTATTTTAATGCAATTTTTTGGGGATTCACTCTAAATGCATTATTTCTTCAATGCAGTGATACATTAAAATTAAAAATGCAATTTTTTTGGATTAAAAATTAATTTTTTTTAATGCAATTTTAATGCAATTTTTTGGGGATTCACTCTAAATGCATTATTTCTTCAATGCAGTGATACATTAAAATTAAAATGCAAATTTTTTGGATTAAAAGTTAATTTTTTTTAATGTAATTTTAATGCCATTTTCGGGGATTCACTCTAAATGCATTATTTCTTCAATGCAGTGATACATTAAAATTAAAAGTGCAATTTTTTTGCATTAAAAATTAATTTTTCTTAATGCAATTTTAATGCAATTTTTTGGGGATTCACTCTAAATGCATTATTTCTTCAATGCAGTGATACATTAAAATTAAAAATGCAAATTTTTTGGATTAAAAGTTAATTTTTTTTAATGTAATTTTAATGCCATTTTCGGGGATTCACTCTAAATGCATTATATGCTCAATGCAGTGTTTCATTAAAATTAAAAATGCAATTTTTTGGATTAAAAATTTATTTTTTTATTGCTCTTTTAATGCAATTTTTTGGGGATACACTCTAAATGCATTATTTCTTCAATGCAGTGATACATTAAAATTAAAATGCAAATTTTTTGGATTAAAAGTTAATTTTTTTTAATGTAATTTTAATGCCATTTTCGGGGATTCACTCTAAATGCATAATTTGCGCAATGCAGTGTTACATTAAAATTAAAAATGCAATTTTTTTGGATTAAAAATTTATTTTTTTTAATGCTATTTTAATGCAATTTCTTGGGGATTCACTCTAAATGCATTATTTGCGCAATGCAGTGTTACATTAAAATTAAAAATGCAATTTTTTTGGATTAAAAATTTATTTTTTTTATTGCTATTTTAATGCAATTTTTTGGGGATTCACTCTAAATGCATTATTTCTTCAATGCAGTGATACATTAAAATTAAAAGTGCAATTTTTTTGCATTAAAAATTAATTTTTCTTAATGCAATTTTAATGCAATTTTTTGGGGATTCACTCTAAATGCATTATTTGCGCAATGCAGTGTTACATTAAAATTAAAATGCAATTTTTTTGGATTAAAAATTTATTTTTTTTTATGCAATTTTAATGCAATTTTTTGGGGATTCACTCTAAAAGCATTATTTGCGCAATGCAGTGTTACATTAAAATTAAAATGCAAATTTTTTGGATTAAAAGTTAATTTTTTTTAATGTAATTTTAATGCCATTTTCGGGGATTCACTCTAAATGCATTATTTCTTCAATGCAGTGATACATTAAAATTAAAAATGCAATTTTTTTGGATTAAAAATTAATTTTTTTTAATGCAATTTTAATGCAATTTTTTGGGATTCACTCTAAATGCATTATTTGCGCAATGCAGTGTTACATTAAAATTAAAAATGCAATTTTTTTGGATTAAAAATTTATTTTTTTTATTGCTATTTTAATGCAATTTTTTGGGGATTCACTCTAAATGCATTATTTCTTCAATGCAGTGATACATTAAAATTAAAAGTGCAATTTTTTTTGCATTAAAAATTAATTTTTCTTAATGCAATTTTAATGCAATTTTTTGGGATTCACTCTAAATGCATTATTTCTTCAATGCAGTGATACATTAAAATTAAAAATGCAATTTTTTTGGATTAAAAGTTAATTTTTTTTAATGCAATTTTAATGCAATTTTTGGGGATTCACTCTAAATGCATTATTTCTTCAATGCAGTGATACATTAAAATTAAAAATGCAATTTTTTTAGAATAAAATTTAATTTTTTTTAATACAATTTTAATGCAATTTTTGGGGATTCACTTTAAATACATTATTTGCGCAATGCAGTGTTACATTAAAATTAAAAATGCAATTTTATTGAATTAAAAATTTATTTTTTTTAATGCTATTTTATTGCAATTTTTTGGGGATTCACTCTAAATGCATTATATGCTCAATGCAGTGCTACATTAAAGTTAAAAATGCAATTTTTTGGATTAAAAATTTATTTTTTTATTGCTATTTTAATGCAATTTTTTGGGTATTAACTCTAAATGCATTATTTCTTCAATGCAGTGATACATTAAAAAAAAATGCAATTTTTTTGGATTAAAAATTTATTTTTTTTATGCAATTTTAATGCAATTTTTTGGGGATTTACTCTAAATACATTATTTCTTCAATGCAGTGATACATTAAAATTAAAAATGCAATTTTTTGGATTAAAAATCAATTTTTTTCAATTGGATTTTCAAGTGTGATATCATAGAAACGATAATGCATTTAGAGATAATACCTAATAAATTGCAGTAAAAAGAAATAAAAAAAATTAATTTTAATTTCAAAAAAATAGCTTCCCTAATTTTAATGTTAGATTGCTTTAAAGAAATAATGTATTTGGAGCGAATCCCCAAAAAATTGAATTAAAATTGCATTTAGAAATTAATTTTTAATCTAAAAAAATTGCATTTTTAATTTTAATGTAACATTGCATTGCACTAATAATGAATTTAGAGTGATTCCCCTAAAAATTGCATAAAAGTTGCATTAAAAAAAATTAATATTTAATCCAAAAGAATTGCATTTCTAATTTTAATTTAACATTGCATTGCACAAATAATGCATTTAGAGTGAATCCCCAAAAAATTGCATTAAAATTGCATTAAAAAAAATTAATTATTAATCCAAAAAAATTGCATTTTTATTTTAATGTAACACTGCATTGGGCAAATAATGCATTTAGAGTGAATCCCCTAAAAATTGCATTAAAATTGCATTAAAAAAAATTAATTTTTAATAGAAAAAAATTGCATTTTTAATTTAAATGTATCACTGCATAGAAGAAATAATGCATTTAGAGTGAATCCCCTAAAAATTGCATTAAACTTGCATTAAAAAAAATTAATTTTTAATCCAAAAAAATTGCATTTCTAATTTTAATTTAACATTGCATTGCACTAATAATGAATTTAGAGTGAATCCCCTAGAAATTGCATAAAAATTGCATTTAAAAAAATTAATTTTTAATCGAAAAATATTGCATTTTTAATTTAAATGTATCACTGCATGGAAGAAATAATGCATTTAGAGTGAATCCCCTAGAAATTGCATTAAAATTGCATTAAAAAAAATTAATTATTAATCCAAAAAAATTGCATTTCTAATTTTAATTTAACATTGCATTGAACCAGTAATGCATTTAGAGTGAATCCCCTGAAAATTGCATTCAAATTGCATTAAAAAAAATTAATATTTAAATAAATAAAATTGTCCTTTTAATATTAATGCAGCACTGCATTGAACCAGTAATGCATTTAGAGTGAATCCCCTGAAAATTGCATTAAAATTGCATTAAAAAAAATTAATATTTAAATAAATAAAATTGTCCTTTTAATATTAATGCAGCACTGCATTGAACCAGTAATGCATTTAGAGTGAATCCCCTGAAAATTGCATTAAAATTGCATTAAAAAAAATTAATATTTAAATAAATAAAATTGTCCTTTTAATATTAATGCAGCACTGCATTGAACCAGTAATGCATTTAGAGTGAATCCCCTGAAAATTGCATTAAAATTGCATTAAAAAAAATTAATATTTAAATAAATAAAATTGTCCTTTTAATATTAATGCAGCACTGCATTGAACCAGTAATGCATTTAGAGTGAATCCCCTGAAAATTGCATTAAAATTGCATTAAAAAAAATTAATATTTAAATAAATAAAATTGTCCTTTTAATATTAATGCAGCACTGCATTGAACCAGTAATGCATTTAGAGTGAATCCCCTGAAAATTGCATTAAAATTGCATTAAAAAAAATTAATATTTAAATAAATAAAATTGTCCTTTTAATATTAATGCAGCACTGCATTGAACCAGTAATGCATTTAGAGTGAATCCCCTGAAAATTGCATTAAAATTGCATTAAAAAAAATTAATATTTAAATAAATAAAATTGTCCTTTTAATATTAATGCAGCACTGCATTGAACCAGTAATGCATTTAGAGTGAATCCCCTGAAAATTGCATTAAAATTGCATTAAAAAAAATTAATATTTAAATAAATAAAATTGTCCTTTTAATATTAATGCAGCACTGCATTGAACCAGTAATGCATTTAGAGTGAATCCCCTGAAAATTGCATTAAAATTGCATTAAAAAAAATTAATATTTAAATAAATAAAATTGTCCTTTTAATATTAATGCAGCACTGCATTGAACCAGTAATGCATTTAGAGTGAATCCCCTGAAAATTGCATTAAAATTGCATTAAAAAAAATTAATATTTAAATAAATAAATATTAATGCAGCACTGCATTGAACCAGTAATGCATTTAGAGTGAATCCCCTGAAAATTGCATTAAAATTGCATTAAAAAAAATTAATATTTAAATAAATAAAATTGTCCTTTTAATATTAATGCAGCACTGCATTGAACCAGTAATGCATTTAGAGTGAATCCCCTGAAAATTGCATTAAAATTGCATTAAAAAAAATTAATATTTAAATAAATAAAATTGTCCTTTTAATATTAATGCAGCACTGCATTGAACCAGTAATGCATTTAGAGTGAATCCCCTGAAAATTGCATTAAAATTGCATTAAAAAAAATTAATATTTAAATAAATAAAATTGTCCTTTTAATATTAATGCAGCACTGCATTGAACCAGTAATGCATTTAGAGTGAATCCCCTGAAAATTGCATTAAAATTGCATTAAAAAAAATTAATATTTAAATAAATAAAATTGTCCTTTTAATATTAATGCAGCACTGCATTGAACCAGTAATGCATTTAAAGTGAATCCCCAGAAAATTGCATTAAAATTGCATTAAAAAAAATTAATATTTAAATAAATAAAATTGTCCTTTTAATATTAATGCAGCACTGCATTGAACCAGTAATGCATTTAGAGTGAATCCCCTGAAAATTGCATTAAAATTGCATTAAAAAAAATTAATATTTAAATAAATAAAATTGTCCTTTTAATATTAATGCAGCACTGCATTGAACCAGTAATGCATTTAGAGTGAATCCCCTGAAAATTGCATTAAAATTGCATTAAAAAAAATTAATATTTAAATAAATAAAATTGTCCTTTTAATATTAATGCAGCACTGCATTGAACCAGTAATGCATTTAGAGTGAATCCCCTGAAAATTGCATTAAAATTGCATTAAAAAAAATTAATATTTAAATAAATAAAATTGTCCTTTTAATATTAATGCAGCACTGCATTGAACCAGTAATGCATTTAGAGTGAATCCCCTGAAAATTGCATTAAAATTGCAAAAAAAAAAATTAATATTTAAATAAATAAAATTGTCCTTTTAATATTAATGCAGCACTGCATTGAACCAGTAATGCATTTAGAGTGAATCCCCTGAAAATTGCATTAAAATTGCATTAAAAAAAATTAATATTTAAATAAATAAAATTGTCCTTTTAATATTAATGCAGCACTGCATTGAACCAGTAATGCATTTAGAGTGAATCCCCTGAAAATTGCATTAAAATTGCATTAAAAAAAATTAATATTTAAATAAATAAAATTGTCCTTTTAATATTAATGCAGCACTGCATTGAACCAGTAATGCATTTAGAGTGAATCCCCAGAAAATTGCATTAAAAAAAATTAATATTTAAATAAATAAAATTGTCCTTTTAATATTAATGCAGCACTGTATTGAACCAGTAATGCATTTAGAGTGAATCCCCAGAAAATTGCATTAAAATTGCATTAAAAAAAATTAATATTTAAATAAATAAATTCTCCTTTTAATATTCTGCATTGAACCAGTAATGCATTTAGAGTGAATCCCCTGAAAATTGCATTAAAATTGCATAAAAAAAAATTAATATTTAAATAATTAAAATTGTCCTTTTAATATTAATGCAGCACTGCATTGAACCAGTAATGCATTTAGAGTGAATCCCCTGAAAATTGCATTAAAAATGCATTAAAAAAAATTAATATTTAAATAAATAAAAGTGCATTAATATAATGCAGCATGCATTGAACCAGTAAATGCATTTAGAGTGAATTCCTGAAAATGATGAAACATGCATTAAAAAAAATTAATAATTTAAATAACTAACTGTCCTTTAATATTAATGCAAGCAAGCATGGAACTGTAATGCATTTATTTTTTTTTTGAGTGAATCCCCTGAAAATTGCATTTAAAATTGCATTAAAAAAAGTAATATTTAAATAAATAAAATTGTCTTTTCGTTTAATATTAAGGCAGCATGCATAACCCAGAATGCATGTTAGAGTGAATCCCGAAAATTGCATTAAAAGTGCAATTAAAAAAAAAATAATATTTACGACATAAAATGGTCCTTTTAATTTAATGCAGCACGGCATTGAACCGAAGGCATTAGATAGTGAATCCGGAAAATTGCATGAAAATGCATTAAAAAAATTCATATTGAAATAAATTATAAAATTGTCCTTTAATATTAATGCAGCACCTGAATGAACCAGTAAGCATTTAGAGTGAATCCCATGAAATGAATTAACATGGCATAATGCATTGAGGAACCCAAAAATTTCATTAAAATAGCATTTAAAAAAAAAATTTTTATCAAAAAAAATTTCATTTTTATTTTTAAATTACATGCAGGCAAATTATCATTTGAGTGAAACCCCAAAAATTGCATTAAAATTAAAAAAAAATTTTTTTTAATGCAAAAAATTGCCTTTTAATTTTTAAAGTATCCTGCATTGAAAAAATAAAGCATTTGAGGAATCCCCAAAATTGTTTTTAAATTAAAAAAAAAAAAAATTTTTAAAAAAAAAATTGCTTTTTTTTTAAAGACACTGCATTGGGAATAAACATTTAGGTGAATCCCCCCAAAATTTCATTAAAAATTGCATAAAAAAATTAATTTTTAATCCAAAAAAAATTTCCTTTTTTTAAATTTTAATTACAATGCTTAAGAAAAAATCATTTAAAAGGAATCCCAAAAAATTTGTTAAAATGCATAAAAAAAAATTACTTTTTAATCCAAAAAAAAATTTATTTTTTTTTAATTATCACTGCATTGGAAAAATCTTTTGAGTGAAACCCCCAAAAAAGATTTTAAATTTGCAATAAAAAAAATTTTTAAAAAAAAAAAAAATTGCATTTTTTATTTTAATTAAAACGCATTGCAAAAAAGGGATTAAAATGAAAACCCCCAAAAAAATTTCTTAAAAGCCCCTAAAAAAAAAAACTTTTAAACCCAAAAAAATTGCATTTTTAATTTTAAGTATAACTGATTGAAGAAATAAGATTTAGAGGAATCCCCAAAAAATTTAAATTAAAAAAGCAATAAAAAAAATAAATTTTTTTAAATTCAAAAATTGCAAATTTTAATTTAAGTAACACCCTTTTTCGCAAATAATCATTTTAAATGAATCCCCAAAAAATTTCATTAAAATTCATAAAAAAAAATAATTTTAATCCAAAAAAATTAGCATTTTTAATTTTAATGTAACATGCATTGGCGCAATAATGCATTTGAGAGTGAATCCCAAAATTGCATTAAAATGCATTGAAAAGAAATAAATTTTTAATCCAAAAAAATTGCAATTTTAATTTTAATGTATCACTGCATTGAAGAAATAATGCATTTAGAGTGAATCCCCCAAAAATTGCATTAAAATTGCATTAAGAAAAATTAATATTTAATGCAAAAAAATAGCATTTTTAATTTTAATGTATCACTGCATTGGAGAAATAATGCATTTGGAGTGGATCCCCAAGAAATTGCATTAAAATAGCATTAAAGAGAAATAAATTTTTAATCCAAAAAAATTACATTTTTAATTTTAATGTAACACTGCATTGCGCAAAATATGCATTTAGAGTGAATCCCCGAAAATTGCATTAAAATTACATTAAAAAAAATTAACTTGTAATCCAAAAAAATTGCATTTTTAATTTCAATGTATCACTGCTTGCGCAAAATTAAACTTTTGAGGGAATCCCCAAAAATTGCTTAAAATTTGCTTAAAAAAAAAATTCTTTTTAAACCAAAAAATTGCATTTTTTTTTTAAAGTACCTGCATTAAAAAATAATATTTTGATGAATTCCCAAAAAAAATTCATTAAAAAAAGCAATAAAAAAAAAATTTTTAACCCCAAAAAAATGCTTTTAATTTTTTTGTAAAGCATTTTCCAAATAATCAAATTTAAATAATCCCCAAAAAAATTTCCTAAAATTCATTTAAGAAAAATTTAATTTTTACTCAAAAAATTGCTTTTTAATTTTAAAGTATCCTGTATTTCGCAAATAATCTTTTGAGTGAATCCCCAAAAAAGCTTAAAAATTTCATAAAAAAAAATTATTTTTTAAACCAAAAAAAATTTCATTTTTTTTTAAAGTATCACTGCATTGATAAATAATGATTTAGAGTGAATTCCCAAATTTTCATTAAAAACAAAAAAAAATAAAATTTTTAAAACCAAAAAAATTGCATTTTTTAATTTTAAAAAATAAACTGCTTGCGCAAAATCATTTAGGAATCCCTAAAAATTTCTTAAAATTGCATTAAAAAAAATTAACTTTCAATCCAAAAAATTTCATTTTTTTAAATTTTTAAAGTATTTACTGCTGGAGAAATTGCATTTTGAGTAATCCCCAAAAAATTTCTGAAATTGCTTTTTGAAGAATTAGTTTTTAAAGCAAAAAAAAAATTGCTTTTTTTTTTAATTTTCCGCAGGGGCAAATAAAGCTTTTAAAATGAATCCCCAAATAAGCTTAAAATAGCCATAAAAAAAAATTAATTTTAAACCAAAAAAATTGCATTTTAATTTTATGTAAAACTGCATTTCCAAATAAGATTTAGATGAAACCCCAAAAATTGCATTAAAAATTGCTTAAAAAAAATTAACATTTATCCAAAAAATTGCATTTTTAATTTTTAAGTTCCCCTGCATTGGGTAAAATGCATTTGAGTGAATCCCCAAAAAAATTTCATTAAAATTCTTAAGAAAATTAATTTTTAAAGCAAAAATTGCATTTTTAATTTTAAGATCCTTCATGAAAAAATAAAGCAGAGTGAATCCCCAAAAAATTCTTAAAATAGCCATAAAAAATAAATTTTTAATCCAAAAAATTTATTTTTATTTTAAGTAAAACGGGTTTCGCAAATAAAGCATTTAGGGAATCCCTATATTGCATTAAAAATTCATTAAAAAAAATTAACTTTTAACCAAAAAAATGCATTTTATTTCAATGTGTCACTGCTTGAAAAAATAAAAGCTTTTGAGTGAAAAAAAAAAAATTTCATTAAAATAGCCCAAAAAATAAAATTTTTAATCCAAAAATTGCATTTTTAATTTTAAAGTAACCCCCGCATTGCGCAAAAATCTTTAGAGTGAAACCCTAAAAATTTCATTAAAAATTTCATTAAAAAAAAAATTAATTTTAATCCAAAAAAATTTATTTTAAATTAATTATCACGCATTTCGCAAAAATGCATTTAGATGAACCACAAAAAAATTTCATTAAAGTTTCTAAAAAAATAATTTTTCATCCAAAAAATTTCTTGTTAAATTTTAAGGCACTGCATTTAAAAATAATGCTTTAGAGTTTCCCCAAAAAATTGCATTAAAATAGCAATAAAAAAAAAAAAATTTTAATCCAAAAAAAAAGATTTTTAATTTTAATGTAAACGCATTGCGCAAATTTGCATTTAGAGTGAAACCCCCCAAAATTGTATTAAATTGCATTAAAAAAAATTAAAATTTCAATCCAAAAAAAAATTTCATTTTTAATTTTTAAGTTCACTGCTTGCGCAAAAAATGCTTAAGATGAAACCCCAAAAAAAGCATTTAAAAATTATAAAAAAAAATTAATTTTTTACCAAAAAATTTTTTTTTAATTTTTAAAATCATGCATTTAAGAAAAAAGCTTAGACTGAAATCAAAAATTTCTTAAAAAAGCATAAAAAAAATAAATTTTTTAAAACCAAAAAAAAATTTCATTTTTATTTTAAAGATCACATTGAAGAAATAATGCATTTGGATGAACCCCAAAAAATTGCATGAAATTGCTTTAAAAAAAATTTTTTTTAATGCAAAAAAAATTTCATTTTTTAAATTTTAAATTTTTAAGCTTGCGCAAAATTATGATTTTGAGTGAAACCCAAAAAATTCATTTAAATTTAATAAAAAAATTTAAATTTTAATCCAAAAAAATGCATTTTTAATTTTAAGTATCCCGCATTGCGAAAAAATGCATTTAGATGAATCCCTAAATTGCTTAAAATAGCAATAAAAAAATAAATTTTTAAACCAAAAAAATTTCATTTTTTTTTTTTTAATTTAGGTAACATGCATTTGGGAAATAAGCATTTAGGTGAATCCCCAAAAAAAGCATTAAAATGATTAAAAAAATTAACATTTATCTAAAAAAATTTTTATTTTTAAAATTATTGTTTCACTGTATGCGCAAATAAGCATTTGGACGAATCAACAAAAAAACATTAAAGTTTTCAAAAAAAAATTAATTTTTTTCCAAAAAAAATTTTCTTTTTTTTAAATTTTTAAAGTTTACTGCATTGAAGAATAATGATTTGAGTGAATCCCAAAAAATTGCTTAAAATAGCAATAAAAAAAAAAATTTTTTAACCAAAAAAATTTTTTTTTAATTTTTTGTAACCCCTGCATTGCGAAAAATTTTGCATTTAGGTGAAACCCCCAAAAAATTTCATTTAAAATTGCATTAAAAAAATTAATTTTAATCCAAAAAAAAATTTCATTTTAATTTTAATGATATGCATTGCGCAAAAAAGCTTAAAATGAAACCCCAAAAAAATTTAGTAAAAAAAGCATAAAAAAAAATTTAATTTTTAATCCCAAAAAAATACATTTTTTTTTTTTAAAAAATCACGCATTAAGAAAAAAAGCATTTAGAGTTACCCAAAAATTGCATTTAAAAAACAATAAAAAAAATTTTAACCAAAAAAATTGCTTTTTTAATTTTTAAAGTAAAACGCTTCGCAAATTTGATTTTGAGGAAACCCCAAAATTCATTAAAATTGCATTAAAAAAATATTAACTTTTAATCCAAAAAAAAATTTTTTTAATTTTAATGTATCACTGATTGAAAAAAATGCATTAAGTGAATCACCAAAAATTTATTAAAAAGCAATAAAAAAAAAATTTTTTTAAAAAAAAAAATTTTCATTTTTTTAAATTTTTTTTTTAAAAATGCATTGCGCAAATAATGCTTTAAGTGATTCCCCAAAAAAATGCATAAAATTGAAAAAAAAAAAATTAACTTTAATCAAAAAAATTGCATTTTTATTTTTTTAAAGTACACTGCTTGAAGAAAAAAGATTTTGGTGAATCCAAAAAAAATTTCATGAAAATGCAATAAAAAAAAAAAATTTTTTTTTCCAAAAAATTGCATTTTTAATTTTAATGTCACGATTCGCCAATTATGATTTTGGGAATCCCCCAAAAATTTTATTTAAAATTTCATTAAAAAATATTAAAATTTTAATCCAAAAAATTGCATTTTTATTTTAATGTATCACGCTTGAGAAATAAGCATTTTGATGAACCCAAAAAATTTCATTAAAAAAGCAATAAAAAAATAAAATTTTTAAAAAAAAAATTGCATTTTTTAATTTTTATGTAAACCCCGCATGCGCAAATAATGCATTTTGAGGATTCCAAAAATTCATTAAAAATTTCATTAAAAAAATTTAAATTTTAAACCAAAAAAAATTGCATTTTTTTTTTTAAGTATCCTGCATTGAAAAAAAATGCATTAGAGTGAAATTTCCCCAAAAAATTTCATTTAAAAAAGCAATAAAAAAAAAATTTTAATCCAAAAAAATTTGCATTTTTTAATTTTTAAAGTAAAACGCATTTCCAAATAAGCAATTTGGGGAATCCCCAAAAAAAATTCCCCTTTAAAAAAACATTAAGAGAAAATTTAAATTTTTTCTGCAAAGAAATGGCATTTTTAAATTTTAAGTATCATGTATTTCGAAAAATGCTTTAGGTGAAACCCAAAAAAAATTTCATTAAAATTTCATAAAAAAAATTAATTTTTAACCAAAAAAAAAGCATTTTTTTTTAATGTTCACTGCATTTATGAAAAAATGCATTTAGAGTGAATTCCCAAAAATTTTCCTTAAATTTCAATAAAAAAAAAATTTTTAATCCAAAAAATTTCATTTTTTTTTTTAAGTAAAAAGCATTGCGCAAAAATCATTTTGAGGAACCCAAAAAATTGCATTAAAATTGATTAAAAAAAATTTTAAATTTCAATCCAAAAAAATTGATTTTTTAAATTTTTAAGTATCAGCATTGGGAAAAAGCATTTAGGTGAATCCCCCAAAAATTTCATGAAAAATGCATTAAGAAGAAATTTGTTTTAATGCAAAAAAAATTTCATTTTTTAATTTTAATGTAACACTGCATGGCGCAAATAAAGATTTAGATGAACCCCCAAAAATTGCATTTAAAATACCATAAAAAAAATTTTTTTTAATATAAAATTGCATTTTTAATTTTAAGAACACGCATTCGCAAAAATGCATTTTGAGTGAATCCTAAAAAAAGCATTAAAAATTTCATTAAAAAAAATTTAAAATTTAATCCAAAAAAATTGCTTTTAATTTTAATGTATCACTGCATTGGATAGAAAAGCATTTAGATGAACCCCAAAAAATTTCATAAAATTGATTAAGAAAAAAAATTAATTTTTAATGCAAAAAAATTCATTTTTAATTTTTTAAAGTATCCCCTTTAGAAAAAATAATGCTTTTGAGTGAATCCCCAAAAATTGCATAAAAACCATAAAAAAAAAAAAATTTTTAATCCCAATAAAAATTGCATTTTTAATTTAATGTAACACTGCATTCGAAAAAAAACATTTTGAGTGAATCCAAAATTGCATTAAAATTGCATTAAAAAAATTAATTTTAATCCAAAAAAAAAATTGCATTTTTAATTTCAAGTGTCCCATTGAAAAAAAATGCTTTTGAGTGAATCAACAAAAAAAAGCATTAAAAAAGCCGTAAATAATAAATTTTTAATCCAATAAAAACATTTTTAATTTTAATGAAAACCCCATGCGAAATAAGGGTTAGAGGAAACCAAAAAATTTCATTAAAAAAGGGATTAAAAAAATTAACTTTTAATCCAAAAAAATTGCATTTTTAAATTGAATGTATTTCCGCTTGCGCAAAAAAGCTTTGACTGAATCCACAAAAAATTTTCATTAAAATTGCATAAAAAAAAATTAATTTTCACCAAAAAAAATTGATTGTTTTTTTTAATGAAACGCATTGAAGTAAGCATTTTAATGATTCCCAAAAAAGGGGTTTTCATTTAA
>NW_028259063.1:100516-107797 GCF_024713525.1 Acromyrmex echinatior
TGCATTTTTTTTAAGACACTGCATGGAAAAATAATGCATTTGAGTAATCCAAAAATTGCATTAAATGCATAAAAAAAAATTTTATCCAAAAATTGCATTTTTAATTTTAATGTAACTGCTTGGATAATAAGCATTAGATATCCCCAAAAAATCATAAAATTGCATTAAGAAAAATTAATTTAATCAAAAAATTGCACTTTAATTTAAGTATCACGCATGAAGAATAATGCATAAGTGATCCCAAAAAATGCATTAAAATAGCTAAAAAAATAATTTAATAAAAAAGCATTTTAAGTTTAATGGACACTGCATTGGAAAAATGCATTAAGTGAATCCAAAAAATTGATTAAAATGCATTAAAAAAATTAATTTTAACAAAAAATTGCATTTTAATTAAGTATCACTGCATTGAAATAATGCATTTAGAGTGAATCCCCAAAAAATTGCATTTAAATAGCCATAAAAAAAATAATTTTAATCCAAAAAATTGCATTTAATTTAATACACTGCATGGAAAATGCATTTAGAGTGAATCCCAAAAATTGCATTAAAATGCATTAAAAAAAATTTTTAATGCAAAAAATTGCATTTAATTTTAATGTACCTGCATGGACGAATATGCTTAAGTGAATCCCCAAAAAATGCATAAATGCAAAAAATAATTACAAAATGCTTTTAATAATATCATGCGAGATATGCATTGGTGAACCCCAAATGCATTAATGCAAGAAAATTTTATGCAAATGCCTTTTAATTTATACGCATTGAAATGCATGAGGAATCCAAATGCTTAACATAAAAAAAATATTATCAAAATGCATTTTAATTAGTACCTGCTTGAAACTTAGATGATCCAAAATGATAAAAGAAAAAATTATTTATAAAAATGATTTATTTATGTACTGCATTGAGAACTTAGAGTGTCCCTGCTAAGATAAAAATTTATCCAAAAGTTAAATAAGCATAAAAATTAATGCCAAAATGCATAACAAAAAATAATTTACAAAATTGTTAATTTAATATCCTGGAAAATTAGAGGAATCCAAATGCTAATCATAAAAAATTTAATCAAAAAAATTGCATTAATTAGATGAATATGCATTGATGACCAATGCATAAACAAAAAAAAATTTTAATTTATGTATCACTGCATTGAAGAAATAATGCATTTAGAGTGAATCCCCAAAAATTGCATTAAATTGCATAAAAAAATAATTTTTATGCAAAAAATTGCACTTTTAATTTTAATGTACACTGCATTGGATAATATGCATTTAGAGTGAATCCCCAAAAAATTGCATTAAATTGCATTAAAAAAATTAATTTTTAATGCAAAAAATGCACTTTTAATTTTAATGTATCACTGCATTGAAGAAATGCATTTAGAGTGATCCCCAAAAAATTGCATTAAAATAGCAATAAAAAAATAATTTTTAATCAAAAAAATTGCATTTTTAATTTAATGTATCACTGCATTGAGATAATAATGCATTTAGAGTGAATCCCAAAAAATTGCATTAAAATTGCATTAAAAAATTAATTTTTATGCTTTTAATGCATTTTGGGATTCACTCTAAATGCATTTCTCAAGCGTGTACATTAAATTAAATGAATTTTTGAAAAATTATTTTTTTATGATTTTAATGCAATTTTGGGATCACTCAAATGCATATTCCAATGCAGTACATTAATTAAAGCAATTTTTTGGAAAATATTTTTGATTTAATGCATTTGGGGATTCACTTAATGAATTCAATGCAGGTACTTAAAATTAAAAATGCATTTTTTGGATTAAAATTAATTTTTTTTATGCTATTTAATGCAATTTTTTGGGGGATTCACTCTAAATGCATATTTTCCAATGCAGTGCTAACTATAAAATTAAAAGATGCAATTTTTTTGGATTAAAAATTTATGTTTTTTAATGCAATTTAATGCAATTTTTTGGGGGATTCACTCTAAATGCATTATTGCTTCAATGCAGAGTACATTTAACATTAAAAATGCAATTTTTTTGGATTAAAAATTATTTTTTTATTGCTATTTTAATGCAATTTTTTGGGGATTCACTCTAAATGCATTATTTCTTCAATGCAGTGATACATTAAAATTAAAAGTGCAATTTTTTTGCATTAAAAATTAATTTTTTTTAATGCAATTTTAATGCAATTTTTTGGGGATTCACTCTAAATGCATTATATGCTCAATGCAGTGTTACATTAAAATTAAAAATGCAATTTTTTGGATTAAAAATTTATTTTTTTATTGCTATTTTAATGCAATTTTTTGGGGATTCACTCTAAATGCATTATTTCTTCAATGCAGTGATACATTAAAATTAAAAGTGCAATTTTTTGGCATTAAAAATTAATTTTTCTTAATGCAATTTTAATGCAATTTTTTGGGGATTCACTCTAAATGCATTATTTCTTCAATTCTGTGATACATTAAATTAAAAATGCAATATTTTGAATTAAAAATTAATTTTTTTTAATGCTATTTTAATGCAATTTTTTGGGGATTCAATCTAAATGCATTATTTATGCAATGCAGAGTTACATTAAAATAAAAAATGCAATTTTTTTGGTTTAAAAATTAATTTTTTTTAATGCAATTTTAATGCAATTTTTTGGGATTCACTCTAAATGCATTATTTGAGCAATGCAGTGTTACATTAAAATTAAAAGTGCAATTTTTTTGGATTAAAAATTATTTTTTTATGCTATTTTAATGCAATTTTTGGGGATTCACTCTAATGCATTATTATCCAATGCAGTGATACATTAAAATTAAAAATGCAATTTTTTTGATTAAAAATTATTTTTTTATTGCATTTTAATGCAATTTTTGGGGATTCACTCTAAATGCATTATTATCCAATGCAGTGATACATTAAAATTAAAATGCAAATTTTTTGGATTAAAATTAATTTTTTTATGCATTTTAATGCAATTTTTGGGGATTCACTCTAAATGCTATTTCCAATGCAGTGTACATTAAATTAAAAATGCAATTTTTTTGATAAAAATAATTTTTTTATGCATTTAATGCATTTTTGGGGATTCACTCTAAATGCATTTTTCTCAATGCAGTGAACATTAAAATTAAAGGCAATTTTTTTGATTAAAATTAATTTTTTTTAATGCAATTTTAATGCATTTTTGGGATTCACTCTAAATGCATTATTCCAATGCGTGATACATTAAATTAAAATGCAATTTTTTGGATTAAAATTATTTTTTATGCATTTTAATGCAATTTTTGGGATTCACTCTAAATGCATATTCTCAATGCAGTGTACATTAAATTAAAATGCAATTTTGATTAAAAATTATTTTTTTATGCATTTTATGCAATTTTTGGGATTCACTCTAAATGCATTTTCTCAATGCAGTGATACATTAAATTAAATGCATTTTTTTGATAAAAATTAATTTTTTTATGCATTTATGCAATTTTTGGGATTCACTCTAAATGCATTATTCTTCATGCAGTGATACATTAAAATTAAAATGCAATTTTTTGATTAAAATTAATTTTTCTTAATGCAATTTAATGCAATTTTCGGGGATTCACTCTAAATGCATAATTTGCGCAATGCAGTGATACATTAAAATTAAAAATGCAATTTTTTTGGATTAAATGTTAATTTTTTTTTATGCAATTTTAACACAATTTTTTGGGATTCACTCTAAATGCATTATTTCTTCAATGCAGTGATACATTAAAATTAAAAGTGCAATTTTTTTGCATTAAAAATTAATTTTTCTTAATGCAATTTATTGCAATTTTTTGGGGATTCACTCTAAATGCATTATCTATCCAATGCAGTGATACATTAAAATTAAAAATTCAATTTTTTTGCATTAAAAATTTATTTTTTTTATGGCTATTTAAATGCAATTTTTTGGGGATTCACTCTAAATGCATTATTTCTTCAATGCAGTGATACATTAAAATTAAAAGTGCAATTTTTTTGCATTAAAAATTAATTTTTCTTAATGCAATTTTAATGCAATTTTTTGGGGATTCACTCTAAATGCATTATCTATCCAATGCAGTGATACATTAAAATTAAAAATGCAAATTTTTTGGATTAAAAGTTAATTTTTTTTAATGTAATTTTAATGCAATTTTTTGGGGATTCACTCTAAAAGCATTATTTGCGCAATGCAGTGTTACATTAAATTTAAAATGCAATTTTTTTGGATTAAAAATTTATTTTTTTTATTGCTATTTTAATGCAATTTTTTGGGGATTCACTCTAAATGCATTATTTCTTCAATGCAGTGATACATTAAAATTAAAAGTGCAATTTTTTTTGGATTGAAAATTAATTTTTCTTAATGCAATTTTAATGCAATTTTTTGGGGATTCACTCTAAATGAATTATTTGCGCAATGCAGTGTTACATTAAAATTAAAAATGCAATTTTTTTTCATTAAATTTAATTTTTTATGCATTTTATGCAATTTTTGGGGATCATTAAATGCATTATTTCCATGCTGTACATTAAAATTAAAAATCATTTTTGGATTAATATTTTTATGATTATGCATTTTGGATCCTCTAAGATTTCAGCATGTAATAATAAATGCAATTTTTTTGATTAAATTTTTTTATGCTTAACATTTTGGATTCACAATGCATTATCTCATCTGTACTAAAAAAATGCATTTTGATTAAATTTTTATGATTAGCTTTTGGATCACTATCATATTCCATGCGTGTACATTAAATAAAGCAATTTTTGATAAAATTTTTTTTTATGATTAATGCATTTGGGGTTCACCTAATGCTATCTCAAGCGGTACATAATAATCATTTTTGCTTAAAATTATTTTATGCATTAGCATTTGGATTCCTCTAAAGCTTTCCATGCAGTTAAATAAAGCATTTTTATTAATTTTTTTTTTGCTTTATGCAATTTTTGGGATCCTTATGCTTTTTCCATCAGTGTACATAATAATGATTTTGATTAAAATTATTTTTTTATGCATTTAACATTTTGGGTTCCATGCTTTCTCATGCAGTTCTAAAAAATCAATTTTTGTTAAATATTTTTTTATGCATTATCATTTTGGTTCACTCTAAAGCTTACATCGTCATAAATAATGCATTTTTGATAAATTATTTTTTATGATTTATGCATTTGGATCACTTAAACTATTCCAATGCGATTAATAAGCATTTTGATTAAATTATTTTTATGCATTTTAGCATTTTGGATTCACTCTAATCTTATCTTCAATGTGAACATTATTAATATTTTTATAAATATTTTTAGCAATTTAATGCATTTTTGGATCTCTAAGCTATCTCAATGCGTGTACATTAAATTAAAATGCAATTTTTTGATTAAAATTTATTTTTATGCATTTTAATGCATTTTGGGGATTCACTCTAAATGCATTATTTCCAATGCAGTGTACATTAAAATTAAATGCATTTTTTTGATTAAAATTAATTTTTTTTATGCATTTAATGCAATTTTTGGGGATTCACTCTAAATGCTTATTTCGTCAATGCAGTGTACATTAAAATTAAAATGCAATTTTTTGATTAAAATTATTTTTATGCATTTATGCAATTTTTTGGGGATTCACTCTAAATGCATATCTCATGCAGTGTCATTAAATTAAAATGCAATTTTTTGATTAAAATTAATTTTTTTATGCATTTTAATGCAATTTTTTGGGATTCCTCTAAGCTTATTTCTCAATGCGTGATACATTAAAATTAAAAGCATTTTTTTTGATTAAAATTATTTTTTATGCATTTTATGCAATTTTTGGATCACTCTAAAGTTATTCCATGCATGTACATTAAATTAAAATGCATTTTTGATTAAATTATTTTTTATTGCATTTATGCAATTTTTTGGGTTCACTCTAAATGCATTATTCAATGCAGTTCATTAAATTAAAATGCTTTTTTGATAAATTTTTTTTTATGATTATAATTTGGGATCACTCAAATGCTTTTCCATGCTGATACATTAAAATAAATCATTTTTTTGATTAAAATTATTTTTATGCATTTATGCAATTTTTGGGATCACTCTAAAGCATTATTCCAATGCAGTTCATTAAATAAAAATGCATTTTTGATTAAATTTTTTTTTATGCAATTTAGCAATTTTGGGATCACTCTAATGCTATTTCCGCTGCATAAATAAATAATTTTGGTAAAAATTATTTTAGATTATGCAATTTTTGGTCATCATCTTATTTCCAATGCAGTGATACATTAAAAGTAAAAATGCAATTTTTTTGGATTAAAAAGTTAATTTTTTTTATTGCATTTTAATGCAATTTTTTGGGTATTCACTCTAAATGCATTATTTCTTCAATGCAGTGTACATTAAAATTAAAAATGCAAATTTTTTTGGATTAAAAGTTATTTTTTATTAATGCAATTTTAATGCATTTTGGGGATTCACTCTAAATGCATTATTTGCTGCAATGCAGTGTTACATTAAAATAAAAATGCAATTTTTTGATTAAAAATTAATTTTTTTTAATTGCTATTTTAATGCATTTTTTGGGGATTCACTCTAATGCATATTTCTTCAATGCAGTAATACATTAAAATTAAAAGTGCAATTTTTTTGCATTAAAAGTTAATTTTTTTTAATGTAATTTTAATGCCATTTTCGGGGATTCACTCTAAATGCATTATCTATCCAATGCAGTGACACATTAAAATTAAAAGTGCAATTTTTTTGCATTAAAAATTAATTTTTTTATGGCTATTTAAATGCAATTTTTTGGGGATTCACTCTAAATGCATTATTTCTTCAATGCAGTGATACATTAAAATTAAAAGTGCAATTTTTTTGCATTAAAAATTAATTTTTCTTAATGCAATTTTAATGCAATTTTTTGGGGATTCACTCTAAATGCATTATCTATCCAATGCAGTGATACATTAAAATTAAAAATGCAATTTTTTTTTATTAAAAATTAATTTTTTTTATTGCTATTTTAATGCAATTTTTTGGGGATTCACTCTAAATGCATTATTTCGTCAATGCAGTGATACATTGAATTTAAAAGTGCAATTTTTTTGCATTAAAAATTAATTTTTCTTAATGCAATTTTATTGCAATTTTTTGGGGATTCACTCTAAATGCATTATATCCAATGCAGTGATACATTAAAATTAAAAATGCAATTTTTTTTTGATTAAAATTATTTTTTTTATGCTATTTAAATGCAATTTTTGGGGATACCCCTAAATCTTTTTCTTTAAAGCATATACATTGAATTTTAAAAATGC
>NW_028259063.1:110574-118954 GCF_024713525.1 Acromyrmex echinatior
TTATAATTAAGATTTTTGTTAAAATATTTTGCATAGATTAATAATTTAATTAATAAATTTTTTTATTTTTATTGCTTTTGACAATATCAATAAAAAAATATTGTAAATTAATTTTATTAGATTTTTGGATCAACATTTTATGTATAAAAAATTTTTAAAATTATTTATATAATTTTGATTATTATAATATTTAAAAAAATATTTTTAAATTATAATTTGTCATGTATTAATTTAAATAAATGCAATTTTTCTAAATTAATTTTAAGCAATTTTAATGCAATTTTTGATTCATTAATGCATTTACAATAATGTTATTAAAATAATTTTATAATTAATTTTTTGATTTAAATTTTTGGATCATTATTATTCATGGTAATTAATAAAAATAATTTTGATTAAAATTAATTTTTTTAGATTATGCAATTTTGGATCATCAAATATTTGCAATTTAAAATTAAATATTTTAAAAATGAATTTTTAAGCATTTTAAGCAATTTTGGATACTTAAAATAATTTTTCATTGAAATAAAATTTAAATGCATTTTTAAAATAATTTTAGCAATTATAATTGGATTAAAATGCATTTTTAGAATTTAAATAAATGAATTTTTTGATAAAATTATTTTTTAATTTTAATGATTTTTGATACTATGATTATTAATTATAAAATAACATTTATAAAAATATTTTAAATTTTAATGCATTTTTGGATTAATATTTCGTTAATTAAAATCATTTGCATATTAAATAAATTTTATTAATTTGCATATGTTAATTAAAGCATTTAAATTAATAACATTTTGAATATTGAATAATAAATAAGATTTGTAAATTTAATTTATTGTTTACATTTGCATGTATTAAAATGCAATTTAAATATTTTATTTAAATTTTATCTATATTTTATACTAATAATGCAATTTTTTATTAAAATATTTTCATTAAATTTTTATAGTTATACATAATAAATATTTATAAATATTTTAGCTTACAATTTGATTCCTAACATTTAGCGTACTAAAATAAAATTTCTAATATTTATCATTAATTTTTTGGATTCTTGCAGCGTTAAATAAAGATTTTGAAAATTAATTTTTTTTGATTTGGGTCACCAAGATCAACGTATAAATAAAATTTTGTAAAATAATTTTAATCATTAGATTTTTGGCCAATTTCAAGTAATAAATAAAGCTTTATATATTTTTTGCAATTATTTGATCTTATATAATAATAAAATTAATTTTAATAATTTTTACATTTGCAATTTTTGGGATTCACTCTAAATGCTATTTCAATGCATGTAATTAAAATTAAAAATGCAATTTTTGGATTAAAAATTATTTTTTAATGCAATTAATGCATTTTTGGGATTCACTTAAATGCATTATTTGCATAGGTTACATTAAATTAAATGCAATTTTTTATTAAAATTATTTTTAATGCATTTTATGCAATTTTTTGGGGATTCACTTAAATGCATTATTCTCAATGCAGTTACATTAAAATAAAAATGCAATTTTTATTAAATAATTTTTTAATGCAATTTTAATGCAATTTTTTGGATTCATCTAATGCATTATTTGCCAATGCAGTGTTACATTAAATTAAAATGCAATTTTTGATTAAAAATTAATTTTTTTTAATGCAATTTTAATGCAATTTTTGGGATTCACTCTAAATGCATTATTTGCCAATGCAGTGTTACATTAAAATAAAATGCAATTTTTTGCATTAAAATAATTTTTTTAATCATTTAATGCAATTTTTGGGATTCATCTAAAGCATATTCAATGAGTGATACATTAAAATTAAAAATGAATTTTTGATTAAAATTAATTTTTAATGCAATTTAATGCATTTTGGATTCACCTAAATGCATTTTCTACAATGCAGTGATCATTAATTAAAAATGAATTTTTGATTAAATTAATTTTTTTTATGCAATTAATGCATTTTTTGGGATTCATTAAACATTATTTGCCAATGCAGTGTACATTAAATTAAAATGCATTTTTGATTAAAAATTTATTTTTTAGAATTTTAATGCATTTTTTGGGATTCACTAATGCATTATTTCTCAATCAGTGTTACTTAAAATTAAAAAGCAATTTTTTGTTAAATTAATTTTTTAATGCAATTTTATGCAATTTATGGGTATTCCTAAAGCATTTACTTGAAATGCATATTAAATTAAAAAATTTTTAAATTAAAAATTAATTTTTTATGAATTTTATCAATTTTTGGATTCACAAATGCTTATTTCAATGCATGATACATTAAAATTAAAAATGCAATTTTATTTTGGGATTAAAATATTTTTATTATGCATATTTAAGCAATTTTTTGGGATTCACTTAAATGCTTATTAGCAAATGCAGTGTCATTAAAATTAAAATGCAATTTTTTGCATTAAAATTAATTTTAATGCAATTTTAATCAATATTTTGGATTCACTTAAATGCATTTTTGGCAATCAGTGTACATTAAATTAAAATATGCCAATTTTTATTAAAATGAATTTTTTAATGCAATTTAATGCAATTTTTTGGGGATTCACTCTAAATGCATTATTGCCAATGCAGTGTACATTAAAATTAAAAATGCAATTTTTGATTAAAAATTAATTTTTTTTTAATGCAATTTTAATGCATTTTTTGGGATTCACTCTAAATGATTATTTCAATGCAGTTTACATTAAAATTAAAATGCAATTTTTTGATTAAAAATAATTTTTTTAATGCAATTTTAATGCAATTTTTGGGATTCACTCTAAATGCATTTTTTCAATGAGTGTTACATTAAAATTAAAAATGCAATTTTTGATTAAAATTAATTTTTTTAATGCAATTTTTTAATGCAATTTTTGGATCATAATGCATATTTGCATGCAGTTACATAAATTAAAAATGCATTTTTATTAAATTAATTTTTTTAATGCAATTTTAATGCAATTTTTTTGGATTCACTCTAAATGCATTATTTGCCAATGCAGTGTACATTAAAATTAAAAATGCAATTTTTTGATTAAAATTACTATTTTTTAATGCAATTTTAATGCAATTTTTCTGGGATTCACTCTAAATGCATTATTTGCGCAATGCAGTGTTGCATTAAAATTAAAAATGCAATTTTTTTGATTAAAAATTAATATTTTTTAATGCAATTTTAATGCAATTTTTTGGGGATTCACTTTAAATGCATTATTTGCATCAATGCAGTGTACATTAAAATTAAAAATGCAATTTTTGATTAAAATTAATTTTTTAATGCAATTTTAATGCAATTTTTTGGGATTCACTCTAAATGCATTATTGCCAATGCAGTGTTACATTAAAATTAAAAATGCAATTTTTGATTAAAAATTAATTTTTTTTAATGCAATTTTAATGCAATTTTTGGGGATTCACTCTAAATGCATATTTGCCAATGCAGTGTTACATTAAAATTAAAAATGCAATTTTTTGATTAAAAATTAATTTTTTTAATGCAATTTTAATGCAATTTTTTGGGGATGCACTCTAAATGCATTATTTGAACAATGCAGTGTTACATTAAAATTAAAAATGCAATTTTTAAATTAGAAATTAATTTTTTTAATGCAATTTTAATGCAATTTTTGGGATTCACTCTAAATGCATTATTTCCAATGCAGTGTTACATTAAAATTAAAATGCAATTTTTTGATTAAAAATAATTTTTTAATGCAATTTAATGCAATTTTTGGGGATTCACTCTAAATGCATTATTTGCTCAATGCAGTGTTACATTAAAATTAAAAATGCAATTTTTGCATTAAAAATTAATTTTTTAATGCATTTATGCAATTTTTGGGATTCACTCTAAATGCATATTGCAATGCAGTGTTACATTAAAATTAAAAATGCATTTTTGCATTAAAAATTAATTTTTTTAATGCATTTAATGCAATTTTTGGGATCACTCTAAGCATATTTCAATGCAGTGTTACATTAAATTAAAATGCAATTTTGATTAAAATAATTTTTTTAATGCAATTTTAATGCAATTTTTGGGGATTCACTCTAAATGCATTATTTCAATGCAGTGTACATAAAATTAAAAATGCAATTTTTGCATTAAAAATAATTTTTTTTATGCAATTTTAATAGCAATTTTTTGGGATCTCACTCTTAAATGCATTATTGTCGCAATGCAGTGGTTACATTAAAATTAAAAATGAAATATTTTGCATTAAAAATTAATTTTTTTTAATGCAATTTTAATGCAATTTTTCTGGGATTCACTCTAAATGCATTATTTCCAATGCAGTGTTACTTAAAATTAAAAATGCAATTTTTTGCATTAAAAATTAATTTTTTTTAATGCATTTTAATGCAATTTTTTGGGGATTCACTCTAAATGCATTATTTTCCAATGCAGTGATACATTAAAATTAAAAATGCAATTTTTGGAATTAAAAATTAATTTTTTAATGCATTTTAATGCAATTTTTGGGATTCACTCTAAATGCATTATTTGCGCAATGCAGTGTTATCATAAAATTAAAATGCAATTTTTTGGATTAAAATTAATTTTTTTAATGCAATTTTAATGCAAGTTTTTGGGATCACTCTAATGCATTATTTGCAATGCAGTGTACATTAAAATTAAAAATGCAATTTTTGATTAAAAATAATTTTTTTAATGCAATTTAATGCAATTTTTGGGGATTCACTCTAAATGCATTATTTTCCAATGCAGTGTACATTAAAATTAAAAATGCAATTTTTTGATTAAAATTAATTTTTTTAATGCAATTTTAATGCAATTTTTGGGATTCACTCTAAATGCATATTGCCAATGCAGTGTACATTAAATAAAAATGCAATTTTTTGCATTAAAAATAATTTTTTTTTAATGCATTTAATGCAATTTTTGGGATCACTCTAAATGCATATTTGCCAATGCAGGTACATTAAAATTAAAAATGCAATTTTTGATAAAAATTAATTTTTTTAATGCAATTTTAATGCAATTTTTGGGATTCACTCTAAATGCATATTTGCCAATGCAGTGTTACATTAAAATTAAAAATGCAATTTTTGATTAAAATATTTTTTTTAATGCAATTTAATGCAATTTTTGGGGATTCACTCTAATGCATTATTTTCGCATGCAGTGTTACATTAAATTAAAAATGCAATTTTTTAGCATTAAAAATTAATTTTATTATGCAATTTTATGCAATTTTTGGGGATTCACTACTAAATGCATTATTTATGCCAATGCAGTGTTACATTAAAATTAAAAATGCATTTTTGGATTAAAAATTAATTTTTTTAATGCAATTTTAATGCATTTTTTGGGAGTTCACTCTAATGCTTATTTCTTCAATGCAGTGATACATTAAAATTAAAAAAATGCAATTATTTTGCATTAAAAATTAATTTTTATTAATGCAATTTAATGCAATTTTTTGGATCACTCTAAATGCATTATTTGCCAATGCAGTGTTATTAAAATTAAAATGCATTTTTTAGCATTAAAAATTAATTTTTTTAATGCAATTTTAATGCATTTTTTGGGGATTCACCTCTAAATGCATTATTTCTTCAATGCAGTGTTACATTAAAATTAAAAATTGCAATTTTTACATTAAAAATTAATTTTTTAATGCAATTTAATGCAATTTTTGGGATTCACTCTAAGCATATTTTCCAGCAGTGTTACATTAAAATAAAAATGCAATTTTTTGCATTAAAAATTAATTTTTTTAATGCAATTTAATGCATTTTTGGGATTCACTTAAATGCATTATTGCCAATGCAGTGTACATTAAAATTAAAAATGCAATTTTTGATAAAATAATTTTTTTAATGCAATTTTAATGCAATTTTTGGGATTCACTCTAATGCATTATTTGCGCAATGCAGTGTTACATTAAATAAAATGCAATTTTTGATTAAAATTTTTTTAATGCAATTTTATGCAATTTTTGGGGATCACTCTAAATGCATTATTTCCAATGCAGGTACATTAAAATAAAAAGCAATTTTTTTTTTTTTTTTTTTTTTTTTTTTTTTTTTTTTTTTTTTTTTTTTTTTTTTTTTTTTTTTTTTTTTTTTTTTTTTTTTTTTTTTTTTTTTTTTTTTTTTTTTTTTTTTTTTTTTTATTAAAAATTAATTTTTTTTAATGCATTTTAATGCAATTTTTTGGATTCACTCTAATGCATTATTTCAGCAATGCAGTGTACATTAAAATTAAAAATGCAATTTTTGAATTAAAAATTAATTTTTTTAAATGCACTTTTAATGCAATTTTTTGGGATTCACTCTAAAGCATTATTTCGTCAATGCAGGTGTTCCTTAAAATTAAAAATGCAATTTTTTAAATTAAAAATTAATTTTATTAATGCAATTTTTATGCAATTTTTTTGGGATTCATTCTAAATGCATTCTAAATGCATTATTTGCGCAATGCAGTGTTATATTAAAATTAAAAATGCAATTTTTTTGTATTAAAAATTAATTTTTTTTAATGCAATTTTAATGCAATTTTTTGGGGATTCACTCCAAATGCATTATTTCTTCAATGCAGTGATACATTAAAATTAAAAATGCAATTTTTTTGCATTAAAAATTAATTTTATTAATGCAATTTTAATGCAATTATTTTGGGATTCACTCTAAATGCATTATTTATGCAATGCAGTGTTACATTAAAATTAAAAATGCAATTTTTAGCATTAAAAATTAATTTTTTTTAATGCAATTTTAATGCAATTTTTTGGGGATTCACTCTAAATGCATTATTTGCCCAATGCAGTGTTACATTAAAATTAAAAATGCAATTTTTTTGCATTAAAAATTAATTTTTTTTAATGCAATTTTAATGCAATTTTTTGGGGGGATGCCTCTATATGCATTTTTCCAATGCAGTTTTACATTAAAATTTAAAATGCAATTTTTTTTGGATTAAAATTATATTTTTTTAATGCAATTTTATGCATTTTTGGGGATTCCTCTAAAGGCATTATTGTCCACTGCGGGTTTTACATTAAAAAGCAATTTTTGTCATAAAAATTATTTTTTTTTAATGCAATTTTAATCATTTTTTGGGGATCCCTCTAAATGCTTATTTTGGCCCATGCAGTGTTACATTAAATTAAAATGCAATGGTTTTTTTGCATTAACTATTAATTTTTGTTGAATGCAATTTTTGTTAATGCAATTTTTCGGGATTCAACTCTAAATGCATAGTTGCCCACTGCAGTGTGATACATTAAAATTAAAAATGCAATTATTTGGCATTCAAAATTACATTATTTTTAATGCAATTTAATGCAATTTTTTTGGGATTCAACTCTAAATGCCTTATTTGCCCAGATGCAGGTGTTACATTAAAATTAAAATGCAATTTTACATTAGAAATTAATTTGTTACATGCATTTTAATGCAATTTTTGGGGAATTCACAACTCAAATGCCGTATTTCTTCAATGCAAGTAGTACATTAAAATTGAAAATGCAATTGATTGGATTAAAAATTAATTTTAGTTAATGCCATTTTAATGCCAATTTTTAGGGATCACTCTAAATGCATTATTTGCAGCAGGCAGGTGATACATTAAAATTACATAAATTGCAATTTTTTGCATTAAAAAAATAATAATTTTTTTTAATAGCAATTTTAAATGAAATTTTTTGGGGATTCACTCTAAAAGCATTATTTGATCAATGCAGTGATTACATTAACAAATTACAAATATGCAATTAGTTTGGATTAAAAATTAATTTTTAATGCATTTAATGCATTTTTGGATTCACTCTAAAGCTTATTTCTTCAATCATGATACATTAAATAAAAAGATTTTGGATTAAAATTATTTTTTTAATGCAATTTAATCAATTTTTTGGGATTCACTCAATGCATTATTGCCAATGCAGTGTTACATAAAATTAAAAAGCAATTTTTGATTAAAAATTAATTTTTTAATGCAATTTAATGCATTTTGGGATTCCTCAAGCATTTTTCCAGCAGTTACATAAATAAAATGCAATTTGATAAAATAATTTTTTAATGCAATTTTAATGCAATTTTTGGGGATTCACTCAAAGCATTTTCAATGCAGTGTACATTAAATTAAAAAGCAATTTTGATTAAAATTAATTTTTTAATGCAATTTTAATGCAATTTTTGGGATCACTCAAATGCATATTTTCAAGCGGAACTTAAAATAAATGCATTTTTATTAAAAATTAATTTTAATTTATGCAATTTTGGTTCCTAACCCCCATTTTTTGATTAAAATTAATTTTTTTAATGCATTTTAATGCATTTTTGGGGATTCCTCTAAATGCATTATTTCTCAAGCATGTACATAAATTAAAAATGCAATTATTGATTAAAAATTATTTTTTTAT
>NW_028259063.1:119054-124178 GCF_024713525.1 Acromyrmex echinatior
ATCAAAAAAATAATGCATTTAAGATAAATTCCCAAAAAAATTGCATTAAAAATTGCTTAAAAAAATTAATTTTAATCCAATAAATTGCATTTTAATTTTAATGTATCATGCATTGAAGAAATAATGCATTTAGAGTGAATCCCAAAAAATTGCATAAAATTGCATTAAAAAAAATTAATTTTAATAAAAAATTGCATTTTAATTTAATGTAACACGCATTGGCAAATAATGCATTTAGAGTGATCCCAAAAAAATTGCATTAATGATTAAAAAAAATTATTTAATCAAATTGTTAATTTATGCTGATAAAATGCATTTGAGATCCAAAAATGATAATGCTAAAATAATTTTATAACAAAATGCTAATATAAAAAAATTATTTAATAATGCATTAATTAAGACCGTTGAAAGCTGAGTACCAAAATATTAAGCATAAAAAATTTTAATAAATTTTAATTTAAATCTGATATAGGATCAAAATGCATAAGCATTAAATAATTAATAAAATGATTTAATTTATTCATGTGAAGATTGGATCCAAAATGCTAAATGCTAAAAATAATTTAAATGTTTAATTAGTAACGCTTGAATGTTGAGATCCAAATGTAAAGCATTAAAAATATTTTAATAAATTGCTTTATTAGTACAGATGAAAAGCTTAGAACCAAAATGCATTAAAATGATTAAAAATATTAAAAATTCTTTTTTAATCACGATGAATAGCTTGGACCAAATGTAATGCATAAATTAATTATTTTTAATCCAAATATTTAATTATGTAAGCAGAATGCATGTGATCCAAAATGCTAATGCTTAAAAATATTTATAAAATGCATTTTTATTTAATAACGCTGAATAATGTTTAAGGATCCAAAATGCTTAATGATAAAAATTATTTAAAAATGCATTTATTATGTACCTGCTGGAATGATTGAGGAATCCAAAATCTAAAATGCTTAAAAATTAATTTTAATACATTTTATTAATGACCGCATGAAGTTGAGGACCAAAATCATAATGCATTAAAAATATTTAATGAAAAAAAAAAAAAAAAAAAAAAAAAAAAAAAAAAAAAAAAAAAAAAAAAAAAAAAAAAAAAAAAAAAAAAAAAAAAAAAAAAAAAAAAAAAAAAAAAAAAAAAAAAAAAAAAAAAAAAAAAAAAAAAAAAAAAAAAAAAAAAAAAAAAAAAAAAAAAAAAAAAAAAAAAAAAAAAAAAAAAAAAAAAAAAAAAAAAAAAAAAAAAAAAAAAAAAAAAAAAAAAAAAAAAAAAAAAAAAAAAAAAAAAAAAAAAAAAAAAAAAAAAAAAAAAAAAAAAAAAAAAAAAAAAAAAAAAAAAAAAAAAAAAAAAAAAAAAAAAAAAAAAAAAAAAAAAAAAAAAAAAAAAAAAAAAAAAAAAAAAAAAAATTTAATTTTTAATCCAAAAAAATTGCATTTTTAATTTTAATGTAACACTGCATTGGGCAAATAATGCATTTAGAGTGAATCCCCAAAAAATTGCATTAAAATTGCAATATAAAAAATTAATTTTTAATCCAAAAAATTGCATTTTTAATTTTAATATATCACTGCATTGAAGAAATAATGCATTTAGAGTGAATCCCCAAAAAATTGCATTAAAATTGCATTAAAAAATATTAATTTTTAATCCAAAAAAATTGCATTTTTAATTTTAATGTAACACTGCATTGGGCAAATAATGCATTTAGTGTGAATCCCCAAAAATTGCATTAAAATAGCATTAAAAAATATTAATTTTTAATCCAAAAAAATTGCATTTTTAATTTTAATGTATCACTGCATTGAAGAAATAATGCATTTAGAGTGAATCCCCAAAAAATTGCATTAAATTTACATTGAAAAAAATTAATTTTTAATGCAAAAGAATTGCATTTTTAATTTTAATGTAACACTGCATTGTGAAAATAATGCATTTAGAGTGAATCCCCAAAAAATTGCATTAAAATTGCATTAAAAAAAATTAATTTTTAATCCAAAAAAATTGCATTTTTAATTTTAATGTATCATTGCATTGAAGAAATAATGCATTTAGAGTGAATCCCCAAAAAATTGCATTAAAATTGCATTAAAAAAATTAATTTCTAATTTAAAAATTGCATTTTTAATTTTAATGTAACACTGCATTGGGCAAATAATGCATTTAGAGTGAATCCCAGAAAAATTGCATTAAAATTGCATTAAAAAAAATTAATTTTTAATCCAAATAATTGCATTTTTAATTTTAATGTATCACTGCATTGAAGAAATAATGCATTTGGAGTGAATCCCAAAAAAATTGCATTAAAATTGCATTAAAAAAAATTAATTTTTATTCCGAATAATTGCATTTTTAATTTTAATGTATCACTGCATTGAAGAAATAATGCATTTGGAGTGAATCCCCAAAAAATTGCATTAAAATTGCATTAAAAAAAATTAATTTTTAATGCAAAAAAATTGCATTTTTAATTTTAATGTAACACTGCATTGGGCAAATAATGCATTTAGAGTGAATCCCAAAAAAATTGCATTAAAATTGCATTAAAAAAAATTAATTTTTAATCCAAATAATTGCATTTTTAATTTTAATGTATCACTGCATTGAAGAAATAATGCATTTGGAGTGAATCCCCAAAAAATTGCATTAAAATTGCATTAAAAAAATTAATTTCTAATTTAAAAATTGCATTTTTAATTTTAATGTAACACTGCATTGGGCAAATAATGCATTTAGAGTGAATCCCAAGAAAATTGCATTAAAATTGCATTAATAAAATTAATTTTTAATTTAAAAAATTGCATTTTTAATTTTAATGTATCACTGCATTGAAGAAATAATGCATTTAGAGTGAATCCCAAAAAAATTGCATTAAAATTGCATTAAAAAAAATTAATTTTTAATCCAAATAATTGCATTTTTAATTTTAATGTATCACTGCATTGAAGAAATAATGCATTTGGAGTGAATCCCCAAAAAATTGCATTAAAATTGCATTAAAAAAATTAATTTCTAATTTAAAAATTGCATTTTTAATTTTAATGTAACACTGCATTGTTCAAATAATGCATTTAGAGTGAATCCCAAGAAAATTGCATTAAAATGGCATTAAAAAAAATTAATTTTTAATCTAAATAATTGCATTTTTAATTTTAATGTATCACTGCATTGAAGAAATAATGCATTTAGAGTGAATCCCCAAAAAATTGCATTAAAATTGCATTAAAAAAAATTAATTTTTAATGCTAAAAATTGCATTTTTAATTTTAATGTAACACTGCATTGCATAAATAATGCATTTAGAGTGAATCCCAAAATAATTGCATTAAAATTGCATTAATAAAATTAATTTTTAATCTAAAAAATTGCATTTTTAATTTTAATATATCACTGCATTGAAAAAATAATGCATTTGGAGTGAATCCCCAAAATAATTGCATTAAAATTGCATTAATAAAATTAATTTCTAATTTAAAAATTGCATTTTTAATTTTAATGTAACACTGCATTGGGCAAATAATGCATTTAGAGTGAATCCCAAAAAATTGCATTAAAATTGCATTAAAAAAAATTAATTTTTAATGTAAAAAATTGCAATTTTAATGTTATTGTAACACTGCATTGAAGAAATAATGCATTTAGAGTAAATCCCCAAAAAATTGCATTAAATTGCATTAAAAAATTAATTTATCTAAAAAATGGCATTTTTAATTTTTTATGTAACACTGCATTGCGCAAATAAGCATTAGAGTGAATCCCAAGAAAATTGCATTAAAATTGCATTAATAAAATTAATTTTTAATTTAAAAAATTTCATTTTTAATTTTAACGTATCACTGCATTGAAGAAATAATGCATTTAGAGTGAATCCATAAAAAATTGCATTTAAATTACATTAAAAAAAATTAATTTTTAATCCAAATAATTGCATTTTTAATTTTAATTTATCACTGCAATGAAGAAATAATGCATTTGGAGTGAATCCCCAAAATAATTGCATTAAAATTGCATTAATAAAATTAATTTCTAATTCCAAATAATTGCATCCTTTAATTTAATGTATCACTGCATTGAAGAAATAATGCATTTGGAGTGAATCCCCAAAAAATAGCATTAAATTGCATTAAAAAAAATTAATTTTTAATGCAAAATATTTCATTTTTAATTTTAATGTAACACTGCATTGTGAAAATAATGCCTTTAGAATGAATCCCTAAAAATTGGATTAAAATTGCATTAAAAAAATAATTTTTAATCAATAAAATTGCATTTTTAATTTTTAATGTATCATTGCATTGAAGAAATAATGCATTTAGAGTGAATCCCCAAAAAATGCATTAAAATTGCATTAAAAATTAATTTTTATATCCAAAAAAATTGCATTTTAATTTTTATGTAACACTGCATTGGGCAAATATGCATTTAGAGTGAATCCCCAAAAAATTTCATTAAAATTGCATTAATAAAAAATTAATTTTAATGCAAAAAAATTGCCTTTTTAATTTTTAATGTATACCCTTTTTGGGAAATAATGATTAGGGGGAATCCCAAAAAAAAATTTATAAATGCATTAAAAAAAAAATTATTTTTTTTAAAAAATGGGGATTTTTTAATTTAATTATCACGCATGAAAAAAAATAAAAGATTTGGAGTGATCCCAAAAAAAATGCATTAAAAATTTCATTAAAAAAAAAAAATTTTAATTTAAAAAAAATTTCCTTTTTAATTTTTTAAAGTAACATGCATTTTGGGAAATAATGATTTAGAGGGGAAACCAAAAAAAAAGATTAAAAAGCATTAAAAAAAATTTTTAATCCCAAAAATTGAATTTTTTTAAATTTTTAAGATCAGGGGATTTAAGAAATAAGCATTTGGGGGGAATCCCCCCAAAAAAATTTCATTAAAATTTCATTTAAAAAAAATTTTTAATCCAAAAAAAATTTATTTTTAATTTTTAAAGTACACTGATTGGGAAATAAGCATTTAGAGTGAAAAAACCCAAAAAAATTCTTTTTAAAAAGCATTAAAAAAAATTAATTTTATGAAAAAAAAGCATTTTTAAATTTTAATGTAACATCGAAAATAAGCATTAGAGGAACCCCAAAAAAAATTGCATTTTTTAAAAAAAA
>NW_028259063.1:124278-128199 GCF_024713525.1 Acromyrmex echinatior
TTTTAATTTAATGTAACCATGGCAAAAAAGTTTAAGTGAATCCCAAAAATTGCATTAAATTGCATTAAAAAAATTAATTTTTAATCCAAAAAAATTGATTTTAATTTTAATTAACACTGCATTGGGCAAATAATGCATTTAGAGTGAATCCCCCAAAAAATGCATTAAAAATGCATTAAAAAAAATTATTTAATGCAAAAAATTGATTTTATTTAATGTAACACTGCATTGGCAAATGAATTTGAGTGAATCCCAAAAATTGCTTAAAATTGCATTAAAAAATAATTTAATAAAAAATTATTTTAATTGAAATCACTGATCCCAAATAAGTTTATAATCCAAAAAATTATTAAAATGCATTAAAAATATTTATTTAAAAAATTCATTTTTATTTAGTACCAAATTGCAAAATGCATTAAAAAATTTTACCAAAAAAATGCATTTAATTTATAAAAAAAATTATTTTGAATAGCAAAAAATGTTTAATAATGAAAATTGCATTGACAAAAATCATTTAATCAAAAATTGCATTTTATTTAATAACATATTCAATAAGCATTTAAGGATCATAAAAAATTAAATTGCATTAAATAAATTAAGTAATTCAAAAAACATTATTTTAAATAAATTAACTTTAATCAAAAATTAATTTAATGAACCCGAATTGGAAATAAAATTGGTATCAAAAAAATTAATTAATGCAAAAAAATTGATTTATAAAAAAATTTTATTAATAATGGAAAAATAATGAAAAAATGATTTCCCAAAAATTGCATTAAATTGCATTAAAAAATTAATATTAATGCAAAAAAATTGATTTTAATTTTAATGTAACTGCATGGCAATAATGCATTTAGAATCCAAAAAATTGCATTAAAATTGCATTAAAAAAATTAATTTTAATGCAAAAATTGCATTTTTATTTTATGTAACCTCATGCAAATATGCATTTAGTGAATCCCAAAAAATTAAAATTGCATTAAAAAAAATTAATTTTTAATCAAAAATTCTTTTTAATTTTAACACCATGCATATGCATTTAATGATCCCAAATGCATAAATCAAAAAAAAAATTAATTTTAATCAAAAAAATTCATTTTATTTAATGAACCTGCATTGAAAATATGCATTGTGAATCCAAAAATGCTTAAAATGCATAAAAAAAATTAATTTAAAAAAAAATTGATTTAATTAAAACAGCATTGACAAAATGATTGCAATTAAGTGAATCCCAAAAATCATTATATTGCATTAAAAAATAATTTTTAATCCAAAAAAATTGCATTTTATTTAAACTGATTGGCAATAACATTTAGAGTGAATCCCAAAAATTGCATTAAAATTGCATTAAAAAAATTATTAATCAAAAATTGCATTTTAATTTATTACCCGCATGAAAATGCTTAGAGTGAATCAAAATGTAAAATGCATTAAAAAAATATTTTTAACAAAAAAATTGATTTTAATTTATGTAAAGCTTGCAATATGCATTAAAATCAAAATTGAAAAAATTATTAAAAAAAATTAATTTTAATAAAAAAATTCTTTAATTAATTGACATGCATTGGTTAAAATTATAGAGATATAAATCAAATGTTAAATTTAAAAAAAATTTATAGCAATATGTTAAGTAATCCCAAATGCATTTAAAAAATTTATAAAATGATTGAACATAAGCTTAAGTGATCAAAATGCTTAAAATCTAAAAAAATATAATCAAAATGTTTATTAATGTACACGCATGAATAAGCATTAGGTGACCAAAGTAATGATAAAAAAATTTAAAAATTGCTTTTTAAGACTGCAGAATATGCATTAGGATCCAAATGCTATGCTTAAAAATTATTAATGAAAATGCTTTTAAGTAATCATGCAATAGCATAGAATCCAAATGCATAATCTTAAAAAAATATTTTAATAAAAAGCTTATGAACCTCTGAAAGCATTAGAGGAATCCAAAAATTGCATAAATTGCATTAAAATTTTCAAAATATTTATTAATAAGTGCATAGTTAGGATCCAAAATTCATTAATGCATAAAAATATTTACAAAAATGCATTTATAGTACCGCTGAATTAGGATCCAAAAAATGCTTAATGCTAAAAAATATTACAAATTCTTTAATTATTCTGCTGAATAGCTAGGATCCAAATCTAATCATTAAAAAAAATTAGTATTTAATGCAAAAAAATTGCATTTTTAATTTTAATGTAACACTGCATTGGGCAAATAATGCATTTAGTGTGAATCCCAAAAAAATTGCATTTAAATTGCATTAAAAAAAATTAATTTTTAATCCAAAAAAATTGCATTTTAAATTTTAATGTAACACTGCATTGCGCATATAATGCATTTAGAGTGAATCCCCAAAAAATTGCATTAAAATTGCATTAAAAAAAATTAATTTTTAATGCAAAAAAATTGCATTTTTAATTTTAATGTAACACTGCATTGGGCAAATAATGCATTTAGAGTGAATCCCCAAAAAATTGCATTAAAATTGCATTAAAAAAAATTAATTTCTAATGCAAAAAATGCAGTTTTATTTAATTACACTGCATTGGCCAAATACTGCATTTAGAGTAAATTCCCAAAAATTGCATTAAAATTCATTCAAAAAATTATTTTTAATGCAAAAATTGCATTTTAAATTTAATGTATCACTGCATTGGGATAAATGCATTTTATAGTGAATCCCCAAAAATTAAGCTTAAAATTCATTAAAAAAAATTAATTTTTTATGGCAAAAATGGCATTTTATTTAATGTAACCTGGCGTGCGCAAATAATGCATTAGAGTGAATCCCAAAAAAATTGCATTAAATTGCATTAAAAAAATTAATTTTTATCCAAAATAAATGCTTTTTAATTTTAAATGTAACACTGCCTTGCATAAATAATGCATTTAGATTGATCCCCAAAAATGCTTAAATTGCGTTAAAAAAAAAATTTAATTTTTGAATCCAACAATTTTCATTTTTAATATTATGTAACCTGCATTGCGCAAATAATCATTTAGAGTGAACCCCAAAAAATTTCTTAAAATGCATTAAAAAAAATGAGTTTTAATGCAAATATTGCATTTTTAATTTAATGTTCACTGCATGAAAGATATAATGCATTTAGAGTGAATCCCAAAAAATTGCATTAAAATTGCATTAAAAAAAATTAATTTTTAATCCAAAAAAATTGAATTTTTAATTTTAATGTAACACTGCATTGGACAAATAATGCATTTAGAGTGAATCCCAAAAAAATTGCATTAAAGTTGCATTAAAAAAATTAATTTTTAATCTAAAAAATTGTATTTTTAATTTTAATGTAACACTACATTGCGCAAATAATGCATTTAGAGTGAATCCCCAAAAAATTGCATTAAAATTGCATTAAAAAAAATAATTTTAATGCAAAAAAATTGCACTTTTATTTTTAATGCCTGCTTTGGGGAATAACCTTTAGAGTAAACCCAAAAAAATTTCTTAAATTGCTTAAAAAAAATTTTTTTTAATCCAAAAAAAAATTTCTTTTTAAAATTTTAATGTAAAACGTTGGGCAAAAAAGGGTTTAGGTGAATCCCAAAAATTGCATTAAAAATTTCTTAAAAAAAATTAATTTAATGCAAAAAAATTTCATTTTTTTTTAATTAACCGCTTGGGCAAAAAATCATTTAAGTGAAACCCAAAAAATTTCCCCTTTAAAATTCATTAAAAAAAAAAAAATTTTTTTAAGCAAAAAAAATTTTCTTTTAATTTTAAATTTAACCGCTTGGCAAAAAGCTTTAGAGTGATCCCCAAAAAAAATTTCATTAAAAAGCTTAGAAAAATTAATATTTAAAAGCAAAAAAAATTTCATTTTTAAAATTTTAAAGTACCCTGCTTTGGACAATAATGCTTTTGAGGATTCCTGAAAAATTGCATTTAA
>NW_028259063.1:128299-130568 GCF_024713525.1 Acromyrmex echinatior
TGAACCCAAAAAATTGCATTAAAATTGCATTAAAAAAAATTAATATTTAATGCAAAAAAATTGCATTTTTAATTTTAATGTAACACTGCATTGGACAAATAATGCATTTAGAGTGAATCCCCAAAAAATTGCATTAAAATTGCATTAAAAAAAATTAATTTTTAATGCAAAAAAATTGCATTTTCAATTTTAATGTAACCCTGCTATGGACAAATAATGCATTTAGAGTGAATCCCAGAAAAATTGCATTAAAATTGCATTAAAAAAAATTAATTTTTAATGCAAAAAAATTGCATTTTTAATTTTAATGTAACACTGCATTGGACAAATAATGCATTTAAGTGAATACCCAAAAAATTGCATTAAAATTACATTAAAAAAAATTAACTTTTAATGCAAAAAAATTGCATTTTTAATTTTAATGTAACACTGCATTGCGCATATAATGCATTTAGAGTGAATCCCAGAAAAATTGCATTAAAATTGCATAAAAAAAAATTAATTTTTAATCCAAATAAATTGAATTTTTTATTTTAATGTAACACTGCATTGGACAAATAATGCATTTAGAGTGAATCCCCAAAAAATTGCATTAAAATTGCATTAAAAAAAATTAATTTTTTTCCAAAAAAATTGCATTTTTAATTTTAATGTAACACTGCATTGGGCAAATAATGCATTTAGAGTGAATCCCCAAAAAATTGCATTAAAATTGCATAAAAAAAAATTAATTGTTAATCCAAAAAATTTGCAATTTTAATTTTAATGTAACACTGCATTGCGCAAATAATGCATTTAGAGTGAATCCCAGAAAAATTGCATTAAAATTGCATTAAAAAAAATTAATATTTAATGCAAAAAAATTGCATTTTTAATTTAATGTATCACTGCATTGGGCAAATAATGCATTTAAGTGAATACCCAAAAAATTGCATTAAAATTACATTAAAAAAAATTAATTTTTATGCAAAAAAATTGCATTTTTAATTTTAATGTAACCCTGCATTGGACAAATAATGCATTTAGAGTGAATCCCCAAAAAATTGCATTAAAATTGCATTAGAAAAAATTAATATTTAATGCAAAAAAATTGCATTTTTATTTCAATGTAACACTGCATTGGGCAAATAATGCATTTAGAGTGAATCCCCAAAAAATTGCATTAAAATTGCATTAAAAAAAATTAATATTTAATGCAAAAAAATTGCATTTTTAATTTTAATGTAACCCTGCATTGGACAAATAATGCATTTAGAGTGAATCCCCAAAAAATTGCATTAAAATTGCATTAAAAAAAATTAATTTTTAATGCAAAATATTTCATTTTTAATTTTAATGTAACACTGCATTGCGCATATAATGCATTTAGAGTGAATCCCAGAAAAATTGCATTAAAATTGCATTAAAAAAAATTAATATTTAATGCAAAAAAATTGCATTTTTAATTTTAATGTAACACTGCATTGGGCAAATAATGCATTTAGAGTGAATCCCCAAAAAATTGCATTAAAATTGCATTAAAAAAAATTAATTTTTAATGCAAAAAAATTGCATTTTTAATTTTAATGTAACCCTGCATTGGACAAATAATGCATTTAGAGTGAATCCCTGAAAAATTGCATTAAAATTGCATTAAAAAAAATTAATTTTTAATGCAAAAAAATTGCATTTTTAATTTTAATGTAACCCTGCATTGGACAAATAATGCATTTAGAGTGAATCCCCAAAAAATTGCATTAAAATTACATTAAAAAAAATTAAATTTTAATGCAAAAAAATTGCATTTTTAATTTTAATGTAACCCTGCATTGGACAAATAATGCATTTAGAGTGAATCCCAGAAAAATTGCATTAAAATTGCATTAAAAAAAATTAATATTTAATGCAAAAAAATTGTATTTTTAATTTTAATGTAACACTGTATTGGACAAATAATGCATTTAGAGTGAATCCCTGAAAAATTGCATTAAAATTGCATTAAAAAAAATTAATATTTAATGCAAAAAAATTGCATTTTTAATTTTAATGTAACACTGCATTGGGCAAATAATGCATTTAGAGTGAATCCCCAAAAAATTGCATTAAAATTGCATTAAAAAAAATTAATTTTTAATGCAAAATATTTCATTTTTAATTTTAATGTAACACTGCATTGGGCAAATAATGCATTTAGAGTGAATCCCCAAAAAATTGCATTTAAATTACATTAAAAAAAATTAACTTTTAATGCAAAAAAATTGCATTTTTAATTTTAATGTAACACTGCTTG
>NW_028259063.1:130668-135166 GCF_024713525.1 Acromyrmex echinatior
ATTTTTTGCTTTAAAATTTAAATTTTTTTAATGCAATTTAATCAATTTTTTGGGACCCCTTAAAGCATTTTTGCCCAATGCGTGTACTTTAAAAAAAAAAAAAGAATTTTTGCTTTAAAAAATTTTTTTTTTTAATCCCAATTTTTAATGCTTTTTTTGGGGATTCACTCAAAGCATTTTTGCCAATCCCGTTTTTTACAAAATTTTAAAAAAAAATTTTTTGGGGATTAAAAAATTTAAATTTTTTTTAAGCAATTTAATGAAATTTTTGGGATTTCTAAAGCTTTATTTGCCAATGCAGGGTTACATTAAAATTAAAAGAATTTTTTTTTGTTAAAAAAAATTAATTTTTTTTAAATGAAATTTTTAATGAATTTTGGGGGGATTCACTCAAAGCAATTTGCCAAATGCAGGGTTAAATTTAAAATTAAAAATGAAATTTTTTTTGAAAAAATTTAATTTTTTTTAAAATTTTAAGTTTTTTTGGGGGCCTTAAACTTTTTGCCAAAAAGCGGTTCTTAAAAATTTAAAAAAAATTTTTTTGGTTAAAAATTAATTTTTTTTTGAAATTTTAATGTTTTTGGGGATTCATTAAATTTTTTTTTTCCAAAAGGGGGTTATTTTAAAAAAAAATGCAATTTTTTGGTTTTAAAAATTTAAATTTTTTTAATGCAATTTTTAAATGAATTTTTTTGGGTTCCCTTAATTCTTTTTTTGCCAACGGTTTTACAAAAAAATTAAAAATCAATTTTTTTGGTTTAAAATTTTTTTTTTTTTTAAGAATTTAATGCAATTTTTTTTGGGTTCACTTTAAAGTTTTTTGCGGGGGGTTACTTTAAAAAAAAAAATTTTTTTTGTTTAAAAATTAATTTTTTTTTAAGCTTTTAATGAAATTTTTTGGGTTCCCTTTAAATGCTTTTTTCCAATGCAGGTTTACAAAAAAATTAAAAAAAATTTTTTCTTAAAAAAATTTTTTTTTAAAATTTTTAAGCTTTTTTTGGGATTCCCAAAAGAATTTTTTTTGCCAACCCCAGGTTCAAAAATTAAAAAAAAAATTTTTTTTGCAAAAAAATTTTTAATTTTTTTTTTAAATTTAAAATAAAATTTTTTGGGATTTTAAGATTTTTGCCCAACGGGGTTTTCTTAAAATTAAAAAAAAATTTTTGCTTTAAAAAAATTTTTTTTAATGAATTTTTAAGCTTTTTGGGGGGCACCAAATCTTTTTTTGGGCCCAACATTTAAAATTAAAAAATTAAAAAAGCAATTTTTTGCATAAAATTAATTTTTTTTAATCAATTTTAAGCAATTTTTCGGATCACTCAAAATGCATTATTGCCAATGCAGGGTTACTTTAAAATTAAAAAATGCAATTTTTTTTATTAAAAATTATTTTTTTAATGCAATTTTTATTGCAATTTTTTGGGGATTCACTCTAAATGCTTTTGCCAAATGCAGTGTTACTTAAAATTAAAAATGCATTTTTTTGCATTAAAAATTAAATTTTTTTTAATGCAATTTTAATGCAATTTTTGGGATTCACTCAAATGCATGATTTTGGCAATCGGGTTCCTTAAAATTAAAAATGAAATTTTTTGCATTAAAAAAAATTTTTTTTAATGAATTTTAATGCAATTTTTTGGGGATTCACTCTATGCATTTTTGCCCCCAAATGCAGTTTTTACATAAAATTAAAATGAAATTTTTTGGGTTAAAATTATTTTTTTTTAATGCATTTTAATGCATTTTTTGGGTTCACTCTAAATGCATTATTTGCCCAATCAGGTTACATTAAAATTAAAAAGGAAATTTTTTTTGATTAAAAATAATTTTTTTTTAATGAATTTTAATGCAATTTTTTTGGGATTCACTTTAAATGCTTATTTGCCAATGCAGTGTTACATTAAAATTAAAAATGCAATTTTTTTGCATTAAAAAATTTTTTTTTAAGCATTTTAATTGAAATTTTTTTGGGATTCACTCAAAATGCATTATTTGTCCATGCAGGTTTACAAAAAATTTTAAAAATGCAATTTTTTGCTTAAAAATTAATTTTTTTAATTGTATTTAAATGCAATTTTTTGGGGTTTTCACTCTAAATGCATTATTTGCCCAACAGGGTTACATTAAAATTAAAAATGAAATTTTTTTTGCATTAAAAATTAATTTTTTTAATGCAATTTTAATGCAATTTTTTGGGGATTCACTCAAATGCTTTATTTGCCCAATCAGTGTTACTTAAAATTAAAATCAATTTTTTTTGCTTTAAAAAATTTAAATTTTTTTTTAAGCATTTTAATGAATTTTTTGGGAACATTCTAAATGCATTATTTGCCAACATGTTACATTAAATTAAAAATCAATTTTTTGCATAAAATTAATTTTTTTTAATGCAATTTAATGAAATTTTTTTGGGATCACTCTAAATGCATTTTGCCCATCAGTTTACATTAAATTAAAAATAATAAATTTTTTTGATTAAAATTAATTTTTTTAAGCAATTTTAATGAAATTTTTTTGGGGATTCACTTTAAATGCTTTTTGCCATGCAGTGTTACTTAAATTTAAAAATGCATTTTTTGCTTAAAAATTAATTTTTTTTTAATTGAAAATTTTTTAAGAAATTTTTTTGGGGATTCACTCTAAATGCATTTTTGTCCAACCCGTTACCATTAAACATTAAAAATTCATTTTTTTGCTTTAAAAAATTAATTTTTTTTAATGAAATTTTAAATGCAATTTTTTTTTTGGGATCACTTAAATCCTTATTTGCCCAATCAGTGTTACATTAAAATTAAAATGAAATTTTTTGCATTAAAAATTAATTTTTTTTTTTTAATTTTAATGTAACACTGCATTGGACAAATAATGCATTTAGAGTGAATCCCCAAAAAATTGCATTAAAATTGCATTAAAAAAAATTAATATTTGATGCAAAAAAATTGCATTTATAATTTTAATGTAACACTGCATTGCGCAAATAATACATTTAGAGTGAATCCCCAAAATAATTGCATTAAAATTGCATTAATAAAAATTAATTTTAATCTAAAAAATTGCATTTTAATTTTAATGTAACACTGCATTGGGCAAATAATGCATTAGAGTGAATCCCAAAAAATTGCATTAAATTGCATTAAAAAAAATTAATTTTTAATCCAAAAATTGCATTTTTAATTTTAATGTATCACTGCATTGAGAAATAATGCATTTGAGTGAATCCCAAAAAATTGCATTAAAATTGCATTAAAAAAATTAATTTTAATCAAAAATTGCATTTTTAATTTTAATGTACACTGCATTGCAATAATGCATTTAGAGTGAATCCCAAAAAATTGCATTAAAATTGCATTAAATAAAAATTATTTTTAATGTCAAAAATTGCATTTTTAATTTTAATTGTATCATTGCATTGAAGAAATAATGCATTTAGAGTGAATCCCCAAAAAATTGCATTAAAATTGCATTAAAAAATTAATTTCTAATTTAAAAATTGCATTTTTAATTTTAATGTAACACTGCATTGGGCAAATAATGCATTTAGAGTGAATCCCAAAAAAATTGCATAAATGCATTAAAAAAAATTAATTTTTATCAAAATGCATTTTAATTAATGTACACTGCTTGGAAATAGCATTAGAGTAATCCCAAAAAATTGCATTAAATTGCATTAAAAATAATTTTATCAAAATTGCATTTTAATTTTATGTACACGCATTGAAATAATGCATTAGAGTGAATCCCAAAAAAATTGCATTAAAATGCATTAAAAAAAATTAATTTTAATCAAAAATTGCATTTTAATTTTAAGTACACTGCATGCGAAATATGCATTAGAGTGAATCCCAAAAAATTGCATTAAAATTGCATTAAAAAAATTAATTTTTAATCAAAAATTGCATTTTTAATTTAATGTAACACTGCATTGGCAATAATGCATTAGAGTGAATCCCAAAAAATTGCATTAAAATTGCATAAAAAATTAATTTTTATCAAAAAATTGCATTTTTAATTTTAATGTACACTGCATTGAAGAAAATGCATTTAGAGTGAATCCCCAAAAAATTGCATTAAAATTGCATTAAAAAAATAATTTAATCAAAAATTGCATTTTATTTTAATGTAACCTGCATTGGCAAAATGCATTGAGTGATCCAAAAAATGCATTAAAATTGCATTAAAAAAAATTAATTTTAATCCAAATAATTGCATTTTAATTTTAATGTAACCTGCATTGAAGAAATATGCATTTGAGGAATCCCCAAAAAATTGCATTAAATTGCATTAAAAAAATTAATTTTTAATCAAAAATTGCTTTTTAATTTTTAATGTAACACTGCATTGGGCAAATAATGCATTTAGAGTGAATCCCAAAAAATTGCATTAAAATTGCATTAAAAAAATTAATTTTTAACCAAAATTGCATTTTAATTTTAATTATCACTGCATGAAAATAAGCTTGGGAATCCCAAAAATTGCATTAAAAAAAATTAATTTAATC
>NW_028259063.1:135266-151562 GCF_024713525.1 Acromyrmex echinatior
AAAAATGCTTTTAAGTCCCCCCCAAAAAAAGAAAAAAAATTTGGCAAAAAAAAAATTAAATTTTTTTAATAAAAAAAAAATTCATTTCAAATTTTTAAAATTTTAAATTTGTTTTTGAAACAAAATTGCTTTAAGTCCCCCCCCCAAAAAATTGCTTAAAATTTTTTTAAAAAATTTTTAATTTTTAAATTTCAAAATTTTTTGCTTTTTTTTTAATGAAACCTGCTTTGGGAAAATAATTTTTTTAAGTGTTTCCCCAAATTGCTTTAAAATTGCAAAAAAAAATTTTTTTTTTAAAAAAAAATTGCATTTTTTTTAAAAACCCTTGCTTGGGGAAAAAGCATTTAAAAAAAATCCCCTAAAAATTGTTTTAAATTTGGGGCAAAAAAAAATTACAACCCAAAAAAAATTTGTTTTTTTTTTAAAATTTGAATTGCAAAAAATTTTTGGGTGAATCCCCAAAAATTGCAAAAATTGAAAAAAAAAAAATTAAAAATTTTTAAATTTCCAAAAAAATTCATTTTTTTTTAATTAACATTTTTTGGGAAAAAAAGGGAATTTTAAGTAAATCCCCAAAAATTGCTTTAAAATTGAAAAAAAAAAATTTAAAATTTTTAAAACCAAAAAATTGCTTTTTTTTAATGTAACACTGAAAGGGCAAAAAATTTTTAAGTGCCCCCAAAAAAATTGCTTTAAAAAATTGCAAAAAAAAATTAAATTTTTTTAATCCAAAAAATTTTGCATTTTAATTTTAATTTTTAAATGCTGAAGAAAAAATTTTCTTTTAAGTAAACCCAAAAAAAAATTGCTTTAAAATTTGGCTTAAAAAAAAATTATTTTTCCAAAAAATTGCATTTTTTTATTTTTTTTTAAAAAAATTTTTAAAATTTTAAGTTAAACCCCCAAAAATTGCTAAAATTGAAAAAAAAATTTTTTTTACCCCAAAAAAAAAAAAAATTCTTTTTAATTTTAATGAACTGCTTGGGGAAAATTTTTTTTAAAGTAAAACCCCCAAAAAAATTTTCTTTAAAAGGGAAAAAAAAATTAATTTTTAATCAAAAAAAATTGCATTTCTAATTTTAATTTAACATTGCATTGCACAAATAATGCATTTAGAGTGAATCCCCAAAAAATTGCATTAAAATTGCATTAAAAAAAATTAATTTTTAATTCGAAAAAGTTGCATTTTTATTTTAATGTAACACTGCATTGGGTAAATAATGCATTTAGAGTGAATCCCCAAAAAATTGCATGAAAATTGCATTAAAAAAAATTAATTTTTAATTCGAAAAAATTGCATTTTTATTTTAACGTAACACTGCATTGGGCAAATATTGCATTTAGAGTGAATCCCCTAAAAATTGCATTAAAATTGCATTAAAAAAAATTACTTTTTATCCAAAAAAATTGCATTTCTAATTTTAATTTAACATTGCATTGCACAAATAATACATTTAAAGTGAATCCCCAACAAATTGCATTAAAATTGCATTAAAAAAACTTAATTTTTAATTCGAAAAAATTTTACATTCTTAATTTTAAGGTATCACTGCATTGGGCAAATAAGGCATTTAGAGTGAAATCCCCTAAAATTGTATTAAAATTGCATAAAAGAACATTAACTATATCACAAAAGAGCATTTTATTTTACTGTATAACACTGCATGGGCAAATAAATGCATTTACGAGTGAATCCACTAAACAGTGCCATTTTAAAATTGCATCAAAAAAAATTAATTCTTAATCCTAAAAAATGCATTATTAATTTTAATTTCACATTGTCATAGCACAAATAATGCATTTAGAGTGATCCACAAAGAAAATTGCATTAAATTGCATTAAAACAAGAATAATTTTTCAATTACCAAAAATTGATTTTATTAATGTACACTGCTTGGGCAAATAAGCATTGATGAATCCCAAAAAGATAATTATTAAAAAAAATTATATTTAATCCAAAAGAATTGCATTTAATTAATTAACATGCATTGAAACATCATTAAGAATCCCAAAATGCATTATTTTAAATAATTGATCAAAAGAATTGATATTTTAATTCATTATGATCAAAAATTTTTAAGTAATCCCAAATTGTTAAATGCATTAAAAAATATTTTAATCAAAAAAAATTGCATTTTTTTTATTATCCAAAAAAATTGCATTTAAGTGATCCCTAAAAATGCATTAAATGCATAAAAATTATTAAATCCAAAATGATTTATTTAATAAACGAATGAATATCATTTAGATAATCCAAAATGCATTAAATCAAAAAATTAATTTTAAAATTATTTTTAATTAAATGCATTATAATTTGAGTGATCCCCAAAATGCATTAAATGCATAAAAAATATTAATCAAAAAATTATTTAATTCATATTGCACAATTATTAAGATCCAAAAATGGCTAAAATTGCATAAAAAAAATTTATCAAAGAATTGCATTTTTAATTTTAATGTAACACTGCATTGGGCAAATAATGCATTTAGAGTGCTTCCCCAAAAAATTGCATTAAAATTGCATTAAAAAAAATTAATTTTTAATGCAAAAAAATTGCATTTTTAATTTTAATGTAACACTGCATTGGGCAAATAATGCATTTAAGTGAATACCCAAAAAATTGCATAAAAAAAACAATTAAAAATGCTTTTAATTTTATGCACTGCATAGAAAAATATGAATTTAGAGTGACCCCTAAAATTGCATTGCAAAAAAATATTTTATGCCAAAAATTGCTTTTAATTTTAATGTATCACTGCATGACAAATAATGCATTTAGAGTGAATCCCCAAAAATTGCATTAAAATTGCATAAAAAAATTAATTTTAATCAAAAAATTGCATTTTATTTTAATGTAACACTGCATGCAAATAATGCATTTAGAGTGAATCCCCAAAAATTGCATTAAAATTGCATAAAAAAATTAATTTTTAACAAAAAATTGCATTTTTAATTTTAATGTAACACTGCATATAAGAATAATGCATTTAGAGTGAATCCCCAAAAAATTGCATTAAAATTGCATTTAAAAAAATTAATTATTAATCCCTAAAAAGTGCATTTTTATTTTAATGTAACGCTGCATTGGGCAAATAATGCATTTAGAGTGAATCCCCTAAAAATTGCATTAAAATTGCATAAAAAAAAATTAATAATTAATCCAAAAAAATTTCATTTTTATTTTATTGTAACAATGCATTGGGCAAATAATGCATTTAGAGTGAATCCCCTAAAAATTTCATTAAAATTGCATTAAAAAAAATTAATTCTTGATCCAACAAAATTGCATTTCTAATTTTAATGTATCACTGCATAGAAGAAATAATGCATTTAGAATGAATCCCCAAAAAATTGCATTAAAATGGCATTAAAAAAAATTAACTTTTAATCCAAAAAATTGCATTTCTAATTTTAATTTAACATTGCATTGCACAAGTAATGCATTTAGAGTGAATCCCCAAAAATTGCATTAAAATTGCATTAAAAAAATTAATTTTTAATCAAAAAATTGCTTTTATTTTAATGTAACACTGCATTGGCAAATAATGCATTTAGAGTGAATCCCCTAAAAATTGCATTAAAATTGCATAAAAAAAATTAATTTTAATCCAAAAATTTGCATTTTTAATTTTAATATATCACTGCATTGCACAAATAAAGAATTTAGAGTGAATCCCCTAAAAATTGCATTAAACTTGCATTAAAAAAAATTAATTTTTAATACAAAAAAATTGCATATTTAATTTTAATGCAACACTGCATTGCGCAAAAAATGCATTTAGAGTGAATCCCCAAAAAATTACATTAAAATTGCATAAAAAAAAATTAATTATTAATCCCTAAAAATTGCATTTTTATTTTAATGTAACAGTGCATTGGGCAAATAATGAATTTAGAGCGAATCCCCAAAAAATTGCATTAAAATTGCATTAAAAAAAATTAATTTTTAATCCAAAAAAATTGCATTTTATTTTAATGTAACACTGCATTGGGCAAATAATGCATTTAGAGTGAATCCCCTAAAAATTGCATTAAAATTGCATTAAAAAAATTAATTTTAATCCAAAAAATTGCATTTCTAATTTTAATTAACATTGCATTGCACAAATAATGCATTTAGAGTGAATCCCCAAAAATTGCATTAAAATTGCATTAAAAAAATTAATTTTAATCAAAAAAATTGCATTTTTAATTTTAATGTAACACTTCATTGCGCAAATTATGCCTTTAAAGTGAATCCCCAAAAAATTGCATTAAAATTGCATTAAAAAAAAAAATTTTTAATGCGAAAAATTTTCATTTTTAATTTTAATTTAACATTGCATTGAGCAAATTATGCATTTAGAGTGAATCCCCAAAAAATTACATTAAAATTGCATAAAAAAAAATTAATTATTAATCCAAAAAAATTGCATTTTTATTTTAATGTAACACTGCATTGGGCAAATAATGCATTTAGAGTGAATCCCCTAAAAATTGCATTTAAATTGCATAAAAAAAATTAATTTTAATCCAAAAAATTGCATTTTTATTTTAATGTAACACTGCATTGGGCAAATAATGCATTTAGAGTGAATCCCCAAAAATTGCATTAAAATTGCATTAAAAAAAATTAATTTTAATCGAAAAAATTGCATTTTAATTTTAATGTATCACTGCATTGTGCAAATAATGCATTTAGAGTGAATCCCCAAAAAATTGCATTAAAATTGCATTAAAAAAAATTAACTTTTAATCCAAAAAAGTTGCATTTTTAATTTTAATGTATCACTGCATTGAAGAAATAATGCATTTAGAGTGAAACCCCTAAAAATTGCATTAAAATTGCATAAAAAAAATTAATTATTAATCCAAAAAAATTGCATTTTTATTTTAATGTAACACTGCATTGGGCAAATAATGCATTTAGAGTGAATCCCCTAAAAATTGCATTAAAATTGCATTAAAAAAAATTAATTTTTAATCGAAAAAAATTGCATTTTTAATATTAATGTATCACTGCATTGGGCAAATAATGCATTTAGAGTGAATCCCCTAAAAATTGCATTAAAATTGCATTAAAGAAATTAACTATTAATCCAAAAAAATTGCATTTTTATTTTAATGTAACACTGCATAGAAGAAATAATGCATTTAGAGTGAAACCCCTAAAAATTGCATTAAAATTGCATTAAAAAAAATTAATTTTTAATCCAAAAAAATTGCATTTCTAATTTTAATTTAACATTGCATTGCACTAATAATGAATTTAGAGTGATTCCCCAAAAAATTGCATTAAAATTGCATTGAAAAAAATTAATTTTTAATTCGAAAAAATTGCATTTTTATTTTAATGTAACACTGCATTGGGCAAATAATGCATTTAGAGTGAATCCCCTAAAAATTGCATTAAAATTGCATTAAAAAAAATTAATTTTTAATCGAAAAAAATTGCATTTTTAATTTTAATGTATCACTGGATAGAAGAAATAATGCATTTAGAGTGAAACCCCTAAAAATTGCATTAAAATTGCATAAAAAAAAATTAATTATTAATCTAAAAAAATTGCATTTTTATTTTAATGTAACACTGCATTGGGCAAATAATGCATTTAGAGTGAATCCCCTAAAAATTGCATTAAACTTGCATTAAAAAAAATTAATTTTTAATCCAAAAAAATTGCATTTCCAATTTTAATTTAACATTGCATTGCACCAATAATGCATTTAGAGTGAATCCCCAAAAAATTGCATTAAAATTGCATTAAAAAAAATTAATTTTTAATTCAAAAAAATTGCATTTTTAATTTTAATGTAACACTGCATTGGGCAAATAATGCATTTAGAGTGAATCCCCTAAAAATTACATTAAAATTGCATTAAAAAAAATTAATTTTTAATTCGAAAAATTGCATTTTTATTTTAATGTAACGCTGCATTGGGCAAATAATGCATTTAGAGTGAATCCCCAAAAAATTGCATTAAAATTGCATTAAAAAAAATTAATTTTTAATCCAAAAAATTGCATTTCTAATTTTAATTTAACATTGCATTGCACAAATAATGCATTTAGAGTGAATCCCCTAATAATTGCATTAAAATTGCATTAAAAAAAATTAATTTTTAATCGAAAAAAATTGCATTTTTAATTTTAATGTATCACTGCATAGAAGAAATAATGCATTTAGAGTGAAACCCCTAAAAATTGCATTAAAATTGCATAAAAAAAAATTAATTATTAATCTAAAAAAATTGCATTTTTATTTTAATGTAACACTGCATTGGGCAAATAATGCATTTAGAGTGAATCCCCTAAAAATTGCATTAAAATTGCATTAAAAAAAATTAATTATTAATCCAAAAAAATTGCATTTTTATTTTAATGTAACACTGCATTGGGCAAATAATGCATTTAGAGTGAATCCCCTAAAAATTGCATTAAACTTGCATTAAAAAAAATTAATTTTTAATCCAAAAAAATTGCATTTCTAATTTTAATTTAACATTGCATTGCACTAATAATGAATTTAGAGTGAATCCACAAGAAATTGCATTAAAATTGCATTAAAAAAATTAATTTTTAATTCGAAAAAATTGAATTTTTATTTTAATGTAACACTGCATTGGGCAAATAATGTATTTAGAGTGAATCCCCTAAAAATTAAAATTGCATTAAAAAAACTTAATTTTTAATCCAAAAAATTGCATTTTTAATTTTAATGTATCACTGCATAGGCAAATAATGCATTTAGAGTGAATCCCCTAAAAATTGCATTAAAATTGCATAAAAAAAATTAATTATTAATCCAAAAAATTGCATTTTATTTTAATGTACACTGCATTGGCAAAATAATGCATTTAGAGTGAATCCCAAAAAATTGCATTAAAATGGCATTAAAAAAAATTAACTTTTAATCCAAAAAATTGCATTTCTAATTTTAATTTAACATTGCATTGCACAAATAATGCATTTAGAGTGAATCCCCTAAAAATTGCATTAAAATTGCATTAAAGAAATTAACTATTAATCCAAAAAAATTGCATTTTTATTTTAATGTAACACTGCATTGGGCAAATAATGCATTTAGAGTGAATCCCCTAAAAATTGCATTTAAATTGCATAAAAAAAAATATATTTTTAATCGAAAAAATTGCATTTTAATCTGCATTGCGCAAATAATGCATTTAGAGTGAATCCCAGAAAAATTGCATTAAAATTGCATAAATAAAAATTAATTTTTAATGCAAAATATTTCATTTTTAATTTTAATGTAACACTGCATTGAGCATATAATGCATTTAGAGTGAATCCCCAAAAATTGCATTAAAATTGCATTAAAAAAAATTAATTTTAATCCAAAAAATTGCATTTTTATTTTAATGTAACACTGCATTGGGCAAATAATGCATTTAGAGTGAATCCCCTAAAAATTGCATTAAAATTGCATTAAAAAAAATTAATTATTAATCCAAAAAAATTGCATTTTTAATTTAATGTAACACTGCATTGGGCAAATAATGCATTTAGAGTGAATCCACAAGAAATTGCATTAAAATTGCATTAAAAAAAGTTAATTTTTAATTCGTAAAAATTGAATTTTTATTTTAATGTAACACTGCGTTGGGCAAATAATGCATTTAGAGTGAATCCCCTAAAAATTGCATTAAACTTGCATTAAAAAAAATTAATTTTTAATCCAAAAAAATTGCATTTTTATTTTAATGTAACACTGCATTGGGCAAATAATGCATTTAGAGTGAATCCCCTAAAAATTACATTAAAATTGCATTAAAAAAAATTAATTTTTAATCCAAAAAATTGCATTTTTAATTTTAATGTATCACTGTATTGGGCAAATAATGCATTTAGAGTGAATCCCCAAAAAATTGCATTAAAAAAAATTACTATTTAATCCAAAAGAATTGCATTTCTAATTTTAATTTAACACTGCATTGGGCAAATAATGCATTTAGAGTGAATCCCCAAAAAATTGCTATAAAATTGCATTAAAAAAAATTAATTTTTAATCCAAATAATTGCATTTTTAATTTTAATGTAACACTGCATTGCGCAAATAATGCATTTAGAGTGAATCCCCAAAAAATTGCATTAAAATTGCATTAAAAAAAATTAATTTTTAATTCGAAAAAATTGCATTTTTATTTTAATGTAACACTGCATTGGGCAAATAATGCATTTAGAGTGAATCCCCAAAAAATTGCATGAAAATTGAATTAAAAAAAATTAATTTTTAATTCGAAAAAATTGCATTTCTAATTTTAATTTAACATTGCATTGCACTAATAATGAATTTAGAGTGAATCCACAAGAAATTGCATTAAAATTGCATTAAAAAAATTAATTTTTAATTCGAAAAAATTGAATTTTTATTTTAATGTAACACTGCATTGGGCAAATAATGTATTTAGAGTGAATCCCCTAAAAATTGCATTAAACTTGCATTAAAAAAAATTAATTTTTAATCCAAAAAAATTGCATTTTTATTTTAATGTAACACTGCATTGGGCAAATAATGCATTTAGAGTGAATCCCCTAAAAATTACATTAAAATTGCATTAAAAAAAATTAATTTTTAATTCAAAAAATTGCATTTTTAATTTTAATTTAACATAATGCATTTAGAGTGAATCCCCAAAAAATAGCATTAAAATTGCATTAAAAAAAATTAATTTTTAATCCAAAATATTTGCAATTTTAATTTTAATGTAACACTGCATTGCGCTAATAATGCATTTAGAGTGAATCCCCTAAAAATTACATTAAAATTGCATTAAAAAAAATTAATTTGTAATTCGAAAAAATTGCATTTTTATTTTAATGTAACACTGCATTGCGCAAATAATGCATTTAGAGTGAATCCCAAAAAAATTGCATTTAAATTGCATTAAAAAAAATTAATTTTCAATCCAAAAAAATTGCATTTTAAATTTTAATGTAACACTGCATTGTTAAAATAATGCATTTAGAGTGAATCCCAAAATAATTGCATTTAAATTGCATTAAAAAAAATTAATTTTTAATCCAAAAAAATTGCATTTTAAATTTTAATGTAACACTGCATTGGACAAATAATGCATTTAGTGTGAATCCCCAAAAATTGCATTAAAATAGCATTAAGCATTAAAAAAATTAATTTTTAATCCGAAAAATTGCATTTTTATTTAATGTATCACTGCATGGCAAATAATGCATTAGAGTGAATCCCCAAAAATTGCATTAAAATTGCATAAAAAAATTAATTTTTAATCCAAAAAATTGCATTTCTAATTTTAATTTAACATGCATAGACAAATAATGCATTTAGAGTGAATCCCCAAAAATTGCATTAAAATGCATTAAAAAAAATTAATTTTAATCCAAAAAATTGCATTTTTATTTAATGTAACACTGCATTGGGCAAATAATGCATTTAGAGTGAATCCCCAAAAAATTGCATTAAAATTGCAATATAAAAAATTAATTTTTAATCCAAAAAATTGCATTTTTAATTTTAATGTAACACTGCATTGCGCAAATAATGCATTTAGAGTGAATCTCCAAAAATTGCATTAAAATTGCATTGAAAAAAATTAAATTTTAATCCAACAAAATTGCAATTTTAATTTTAATGTATCACTGCATTGAAGAAATAATGCATTTAGAGTGAATCCCCCAAAAATTGCATTAAAATTGCATTAAGAAAAATTAATTTTAATCCAAAAAATTGCATTTCTAATTTAATTTAACATTGCATTGCACAATAATGCATTTAGAGTGAATCCCCAAAAAATTGCATTAAAATTGCATAAAAAAAAATTAATTTTTAATCCAAAAAAATTGCATTTTTAATTTTAATGAATCACTGCATACAAGAAATAATGCATTTAGAGTGAATCCCAAAAAATTGCATTAAAATGGCATTAAAAAAAATTAACTTTTAATCCAAAAAATTGCATTTCTAATTTTAATTTAACATTGCATGGGCAAATAATGCATTTAGAGTGAATCCCCAAAAAATTGCATTAAAATTGGATTAAAAAAAATTAATATTTAATCCAAAAGAATTGCATTTTTATTTTAATGTAACACTGCAATGGGCAAATAATGCATTTAGAGTGAATCCCCAAAAAATTGCATTAAAATTGCATAAAAAAAAATTAATTTTTAATCAAAAAATTGCATTTTTAATTTTAATGTAATCACTGCATTGAGCAAATAATGCATTTAGAGTGAATCCCCGAAAAATTGCGGTAAAATTGCATTTAAAAAATTAATTTTTAATCCAAAAAATTACATTCTTAATTTTAATGTATCACTGCATTGGGCAAATAATGCATTTAGAGTGAATCCCCTAAAAATTGCATTAAAATTGCATTAAAGAAATTAACTATTAATCCAAAAAAATTGCATTTTTATTTTAATGTAACACTGCATTGCGCAAATAATGCATTTAAAGTGAATCCCAAAAAAATTGCATTAAAATTGCATTAAAAAAAATTAATTTTTTTCCAAAAAAATTGCATTTTTAATTTTAATGTAACACAGCATTGGGCAAATAATGCATTTAGAGTGAATCCCCAAAAAATTGCATTAAAATTGCATTAAAAAAAAATTAATTATTAATCCAAAAAATTGCATTTTTATTTTAATGTAACACTGCATTGGCAAAAATAATGCATTTAGAGTGAATCCCCTAAAAATTGCATTAAAATTGCATTAAAAAAAATTAATTTTTAATTCGAAAAAATTGCATTTTATTTTAATGTAACACTGCATGGGCAAATAATGCATTTAGAGTGAATCCCCTAAAAATTGCATTAAAATTGCATTAAAAAAAATTAATTTTTAATCCAAAAAATTGCATTTTATTTAATTTACACAGCATTGGGCAAATAATGCATTTAGAGTGAATCCCCAAAAAATTGCATTAAAATTGCATTAAAAAAAATTAATATTTATTGCGAAAAATTGCATTTTTAATTTAAATGTAACACTGCATTGGACAAATAATGCATTTAGAGTGCTTCCCGAAAAAATTGCATTAAAATTGCATTAAAAAAAATTAATTTTTAATGCAAAAAAATTGCATTTTTATTTAAATGTAACGCTGCATTGGGCAAATAATGCATTTAGAGTGAAACCCCTAAAAATTGCATTAAAATTGCATTAAAAAAAATTAATTATTAATCCAAAAAAATTGCATTTTTATTTTAATGTAACACTGCATTGGGCAAATAATGCATTTAGAGTGAATCCCCAAAAAATTGCATTAAAATTGCAATATAAAAAATTAATTTTTAATCCAAAAAATTGCATTTTTATTTAATGTATCACTGCATAGAAGAAATAATGCATTTAGAGTGAATCCCCAAAAAATTGCATTAAAATTGCAATATAAAAAATTAATTTTTAATCCAAAAAATTGCATTTTTAATTTTAATATATCACTGTATTGGGCAAATAATGCATATAGAGTGAATCCCCAAAAAATTGCATTAAAATTGCATTAAAAAAAATTAATATTTAATCCAAAAGAATTGCATTTCTAATTTTAATGTATCACTGCATAGAGGAAATAATGCATTTAGAGTGAAACCCATAAAAATTGCATTAAAATTGCATAAAAAAAAATTAATTATTAATCCAAAAAAATTGCATTTTTATTTTAATGTAACACTGCATTGGGCAAATAATGCATTTAGAGTGAATCCCCAAAAAATTGCATTAAAATTGCATTAAAAAAAATTAATTTTTAATCCAAAAAAATTGCATTTTTAATTTTAATGTATCACTGCATAGAAGAAATAATGCATTTAGAGTGAATCCCCTAAAAATTGCATTAAAATTGCATTAAAAAAAATTAATTTTTAATTCGAAAAAATTGCATTTTTATTTTAATGTAACACTGCATTGGGCAAATAATGCATTTAGAGTGAATCCCCAAAAGTTGCATTAAAATTGCATAAAAAAAATTAATTTATAATCGAAAAAAATTGCATTTTTAATATTAATGTATCCCTGCATAGAAGAAATAATGCATTTAGAGTGAATCCCCTAAAAATTGCATTAAAATTGCATTAAAAAAAATTAATTATTAATCCAAAAAAATTGCATTTTTATTTTAATGTAACACTGCATTGGGCAAATAATGCATTTAGAGTGAATCCCCTAAAAATTGCATTAAAATTGCATTAAAAAAAATTAATTTTTAATTCGAAAAAATTGCATCTTTATTTTAATGTATCACTGCATAGAAGAAATAATGCATTTAGAGTGAATCCCCTAAAAATTGCATTAAAATTGCATTAAAAAAAATTAATTTTTAATTCGAAAAAATTGCATTTTTATTTTAATGTAACACTGCATTGGGCAAATCAGGCATTTAGAGTGAATCCCCAAAAAATTGCATTAAAATTGCATAAAAAAAAATTAATTTTTAATCCAAAAAATTGCATTTTTAATTTTAATGTATCACTGTATTGGGCAAATAATACATTCAGAGAGAATCCCCAAAAAATTGCATTAAAATTGCATTAAAAAAAATTAATATTTAATCCAAAAGAATTGCATGTCTAATTTTAATTTAACATTGCATTGCAGAAATAATGCATTTAGAGTGAATCCCCAAAAAATTGCATTAAAATGGCATAAAAAAAATTAATTTTTAATCCAAAAAAATTGCATTTTTAATTTTAATGTATCACTGCATAGATGAAATAATGCATTTAGAGTGAATCCCCAAAAAATTGCGTTAATATTGCATTTAAAAAATTAATTTTAATCCAATAAATCGCATTTTTAATTTTAATGTATTTCTGTATTGGGCAAATAATACATTTAGAGTGAATCCCCAAAAAATTGCATTAAAATTGCATTAAAAAAAATTAATATTTAATCCAATAGAATTGCATTTCTAATTTTAATTTAACATTGCATTGCACAAATAATGCATTTAGAGTGAATCCCCAAAAAATTGCATTAAAATTGCATTAAAAAAAATTAATTTTAATCCAATAGAATTGCATTTCTAATTTTAATTTAACATTGCATTGCACAAATAATGCATTTAGAGTGAATCCCCAAAAAATTGCATTAAAATTGCATTAAAAAAAGTTAATTTTTATTTCGAAAAAATTGCATTCTTATTTAAATGTAACACTGCATTGGGCAAATAATGCATTTAGAGTGAATCCCCAAAAAATTGCATTAAAATTGCATTAAAAAAAATTAATATTTAATCAAAAAGAATTGCATTTTTAATTTTAATGTAACATTGCATTGATCAAATAATGCTTTTAGAGTGAATCCCCAAAAAATTGCATTAAAATAGCATAAAAAAAAATTAATTTTTAATCGAAAAAAATTGCATTTTTAATTTTAATGTTTCACTGCATAAAAGAAATAATGCATTTAGAGTGAAACCCCTAAAAATTGCATTAAAATTGCATTAAAAAAAATTAATTATTAATCCAAAAAAATTGCATTTTTATTTTAATGTAACACTGCATTGGGCAAATAATGCATTTAGAATGAATCCCAAAAAAATTGCATAAAAATTGCATTAATAAAATTAATTTTTAATTTAAAAAATTGCATTTTTAATTTTATTGTATCACTGCATTGAAGAAATAATGCATTTAGAGTGAATCCCCTAAAAATTGCATTAAAATTGCATTAAAAAAAATTAATTTTTAATTCGAAAAAATTGCATTTTTATTTTAATGTATCACTGCATAGAAGAAATAATGCATTTAGAGTGAAACCCATAAAAATTGCATTAAAATTGCATAAAAAAAAATTAATTATTAATCCAAAAAAATTGCATTTTTATTTTAATGTAACACTGCATAGGGCAAATAATGCATTTAGAGTGAATCCCCTAATAATTGCATTAAAATTGCATTAAAAAAAATTAATTTTTAATCGAAAAAAATTGCATTTTTAATTTTAATGTATCACTGGATAGAAGAAATAATGCATTTAGAGTGAAACCCCTAAAAATTGCATTAAACTTGAATTAAAAAAAATTAATTTAAAAAAAAAAAATTGCATTTCTAATTTTAATTTAACATTGCATTGCACTAATAATGAATTTAGAGTGAATCCACAAGAAATTGCATTAAAATTGCATTAAAAAAATAATTTTAATTCGAAAAAATTGCATTTTATTTAATGTAACACTGCATTGGGCAAATAATGCATTTAGAGTGAATCCCCAAAAAATTGCATTTAAATTGCATTAAAAAAAATTAATTTTTAATGCAAAATATTTCATTTTTAATTTTAATGTAACACTGCATTGATCAAATAATGCATTTAGAGTGAATCCCAGAAAAATTGCATTAAAATTGCATTATAAAAATTAATTTTTAATCTAAAAAATAGCATTTTTAATTTTAATGTAACACTGCATTGGGCAAATCATGCATTTAGCGTGAATCCCCGAAAAATTGCGGTAAAATTGCATTTAAAAAATTAATTTTTAATCCAAAAAATTACATTCTTAATTTTAATGTATCACTGCATTGGGCAAATAATGCATTTAGAGTGAATCCCCTAAAAATTGCATTAAAATTGCATTAAAAAAAATTAATTATTAATCCAAAAAAATTGCATTTTTATTTTAATGTAACACTGCATTGGGCAAATAATGCATTTAGAGTGAATCCCCTAAAAATTACATTAAAATTGCATTAAAAAAATTAATTTTTAATTCGAAAAAATTGCATTTTATTTTAATTTAACATTGCTTTGCACAAATAATGCATTTAGAGTGAATCTCCAAAAAATTGCATTAAAATTGCATTAAAAAAAATAATTTTTATCCAAAAAAATTGCATTTCTAATTTTAATTTAACATTGCATTGCACCAATAATGCATTTAGAGTGAATGCCAAGAATATTGCATTAAAAAAAATTAATTTTAAAATCAAAAAAATTGCTTTTTAATATTAATGTAACACTGCATTGCACCAATAATGCATTTAGAGTGAATGTCTGTAAATAGTATTAAAAAAAATTTATTTTAAGTTCAAATATTGGGTCATTTAAAAAGCATCCGCAGTTTTTTGTCACTAGATGTTTTGATAGTCATATATCAATTGACAAAGTACCGCGGATACTTTTTAGATGACCCAATAAATTGCATTTTTAATCTTAATGTAACATATGTACCAGTAATGCATTTAATGTTAATGTAACATTTTACCAGTAATGCATTTAGAGTGAATGCCTAGAAAATTCCATTAAAAAAAATTTATTTTATATTCGAAAAAATTGCCTTTTTGATATTAACGTAAAACTTCTTTGCAACAGTAATGCATTTAGTGTGAATCCCTAGGATATTGCATTAAAATTGCTAAAAAAAATTTTTTTTCATTTCATAAAAATTGAATTTTTGCGATAAATCTGTGAATGAATTATACCAATAATTTATTTAGAGTGAATCCCTAAAAAATTGCATTATAATTGCATTAAAAAAAATTAATTTTAAAACCAAAAAAATTGTCTTTTTAATTTTAATGTAACACCGCATTGCACCAGTATTGCATTTAATGTGAATCAATAGAAAGTTGCATTAAAATTACATTAAAAGATTACTTTTAAAATAAAAAAATTGCCATTTTACTATTAATCCAACACTGCATTGCACAAATAATGCATTTCGAATGAATCCCAAGAAAATTGCATTAAAATTGTATTAAAAAGATTTTTTAAAATTCAGAAAAATTGCATTTTTGTGGTGAATCTAACACTGCATTGCACCAATAATGCATTTAGAGTGAATGGGTAGAAAATTGTTTTCAAAAACACATTAAAAAAATTAATTTTAAAACCAAAAAAATTGTCTCTTTAATATTAATGTATCACTGCATTGCACCAATAATGCATTTAGAGTGAATCCATAGAAAGTTGCATTAAAATTACATTAAAAGATTACTTTTAAAATAAAAAAATTGCCATTTTACTATTAATCCAACCACTGCATTGCACAAATAATGCATTTCGAATCAATCCCAAGAAAATTGCATTAAAATTGTATTAAATAAAATTTTTTTAAAAAATTCCAGAAAGATTTGCATTTTTTGTGGTGATCTACACTGATTGGTACCAATAATGCTTTAGAGTGAATCCAGCACATTGGCAGTTAAAATTGCCTTACAGATTTCTTTTCAAATAAAAAAAATTGCATGTTGTTCATAATCTCATCACTGCTTGCACCAGGATTCATTGGGGAATCCTATAAAATTGCATTCGACCTTTTCATTAAAACTGTACCTATAATTCTAACTCTTTAAATGACACAATATTGCAC